>NW_027228206.1:0-61858 GCF_037783145.1 Equus przewalskii
CCACAGTGTCCGCCAAGCGGTTCTGGCGTAGTTGGCAGGTGATTTTGGCATGACTGGCAGGTGGTTCCAGCAAGCCTGGCAGGTGATTCCAAAGTGTTCACCAACTGGTTGTGGCGTAGCCGGCAGGTGATTTTTGCGTGATCGGCAGGTGGTTCTGGCGAGTCGAGCAGGTGGTTCCGGCGTGCTCGGCTGGTGCTTCCGGGGTCATTGGCACGGGGTTTGGCATGTCTGAGAGGTGGTTCCGGCATGCCCGGCAAGTGATTCCGGAGTGTTCGCCAAGTGGTTCCGGCATAGCCGGCAGGTGATTTTGCAGGTCCAGCGGTCGTTCCGGCGGGTCGAGCCGGTGGTTCCGGCGTGTCTGGCAGGTGGTTCCGGTCTGTCCGGCAGGTGGTTCTGTGGTGTCCGGCACGAGGTTCAGTCTGAGAGGCTGTGCCGGCATGCCCCTCACGTGATTCCGGCTTGTCCCCGAAGTGGTGCTGGTGTAGCGGTCAGGTGATTTTGGCATGTCCGGCAGGTGGTTCAGGCGAGTTGAGCAGGTGGTTCCAACGTGCTTGGCAGGTGCTTCCGGCGTCTCCGGCACGTGTTTCTGGCACATCTGACAGGTGGTTCCGGCATGCCCGAAAGGTGATTCCGGCTGTCCGGTAGGTGGTTCCAGCCTGCACGGCATGTGGTTCTGGTACGTCTCAGAGGTGGTTGCGCTATGCCCAACAGGTGATTCCGGACTGTCCGCCACATGGTTCTGGCACGTCTGAGAGGTGGTTCCGGCATGCCCGGCAGGTCATCCCAGAGAGTCCTCCAAGTGGTTCTGGCATAACACGCAGGTGATTTTGGCGTGTCTGGCAGGTTGTTCCGTTGTGCTTGGCAGGTGGTTCAGGCTTGGCCGGCAGGTGGTTCCAGAATGTCCAGGACGTGTTTCCAGCTTCTCCGGCAGGTGGTTCTGGTACGTCTGAGAGGTGGTTCCGCCATGGCTGGCAGGTGATTCCGGACCGTCCCCCAGGTGGTTCTGGCATAGCCAGCAGTTGATATTGGCCTGTCCGGCAGGTGGTTCCAGCGAGTCGAACAGGTGGCTCCGGCGTGCTCGGCAGGTGGTTCCGGCGTCCGGTAGGTGATTCCGGCGTGTCCGGCACGTGCTTCCGGCACTGAGAGGTGGTTCCGGCATGCGCGACAGGTGGTTTCGAGTGTCCGCCAGGTGGTTCTGGCGTACCCGGCAGGTGATTTTGGCGTGTCCGGCAGGTGTTTCTGGCGAGTCGAGCAGGTGGCTCCGGCATGCTCGGCAGGTGCTTCCGGCGTCTCCGGCACGTGGTTCTGGTGTGTCTGAGAGCTGGTTCCGGCATGTCCGGCAGATGATTCCGGAGTGTCCGCCAAGTGGTTCTGGCATACCCGGCTGGTGATCTGGGCATGTCAGGTAGGTGGTTCCGGCGAGTCGAGCAGGTGGCTCCGGCGTGCTCGGCAGGTTGTTCAGACGGGTCTGGCAGGTGTTTTCCGTCTGTTCGGGGTGTGGTTCCAGCATCTCATGCACATGGTTCTTGCACGTCTGAGATGTGGTTCCGGCCGGCCCGACAGGTGTTTCCACAGTGTCCGCCAAGTGGTACTGGCGTAGTTGGCAGGTGATTTTGGCATGACCGGCAGGTGGTTCCAGCAAGCCCGGCAGGTGATTCCGAAGTGTTCCCCAACTGGCTGTGGCGTAGCCGGCAGGTGATTTTTGCGTGTCCGGCAGGTGGTTCTGGCGAGTCGAGCAGGTGGTTCCGGCGTGCTCGGCAGGTGCTTCCGGGGTCATTGGCACGTGGTTCTGGATATCTGAGAGGTGGTTCCGCATGCCCGGCAGGTGATTCGGAGTGTTCGCCAAGTGTTTCCGGCGTAGCCGGCAGGTGATTTTGCATGTCCAGCGGTCGTCCGGCAGGTCGAGCCGGTGGTTCCGGCGTGTCCGGCAGGTGGTTCCGGTCTGTCCGGCAGGTGGTTCGCGGTGTCCGGCACGAGGTTCAGTCTGAGAGGCTGTGCCGGCATGCCCCTCACGTGATTCCGGCTTGTCCCCCGAGTGGTGCTGGTGTAGCGGGCAGGTGATTTTGGCGTGTCCGGCAGGTGGTTCAGGCGAGTTGAGCAGGTGGTTGCGACGTGCTCGGCAGGTGCTTCCGGCGTCTCCGGCACGTGTTTCTGGCACATCTGACTGGTGGTTCGGCATGCCCAAAGTTGATTCCGGTCTGTCCGGTAGGTGGTTCCGGCGTGCACGGCACGTGGTTCTGGTACGTGTCAGAGGTGGTTGCGTATGCCCAACAGGTGATTCCGGACTGCTCCGCCACGTGCTTCTGGCACGTCTGAGAGGTGGTTCCAACATGCCCGGCAGGTCATTTCGGGAGAGTCGTCCAAGTGGTTCTGGCGTAGCCCGCAGGTGATTTTGGCGTGTCCGGCAGGTGGTTCCGCCGTGCTCGGCAGGTGGTTCAGGCATGGCCGTCACGTGGTTCCAGTCTGTCCAGGACGTGTTTCCAGCTTCTCCGGCAGGTGGTTCTGGTACGTCTCAGAGGTGGTTCCGCCATGGCTGGCAGGTGATCCCGGACTGTCCCCCAGGTGGTTCTGGCATAGCCAGCAGTTGATATTGGCCTGTCCGGCAGGTGGTTCCAGCGAGTCGAACAGGTGGCTCCGGCGTTCTTGGCAGGTGGTTCCGGCGTCCGGGAGGTGTTTCCGGCGTGTCTGGCACGTGCTTCCGGCACGTCTGAGAGGTGGTTCCGGCATGCGCGGCAGGTGATTCCGTAGTGTCCGCCAGGTGGTTCTGGCATACCCGGCAGGTGATTTGGGCGTGTCCGGCAGGTGTTTCTGGCGAGTCGAGCAGGTGGCTCCGGCATGCTCGGCAGGTGCTTCCGGCGTCTCCGGCACTTGGTTCTGGTGTGTCTGAGAGCTGGTTCCGGCATGTCCGGCAGATGATTCCGGAGTGTCCGCCAAGTGGTTCTGGCATACCCAGCAGGTGATTTTGGCGTGTCAGGGAGGTGGTACCGGTGAGTCGAGCAGGTGGTTCCGGCGTGCTCAGCAGGTGGTTCAGGCGGTTCTGGCAGGTGGTATCCGTCTGTTCGGGTGTGGTTCCAGCATCTCATGAACACGTTTCTGGCACGTCTGAGATGTGGTTCCAGCCGGCCCGACAGGTGTTTCCGCAGTGTCCGCCAAGCGGTTCTGGCGTAGTTGGCAGGTGATTTTGGCATGACTGGCAGGTGGTTCCAGCAAGCCTGGCAGGTGATTCCAAAGTGTTCACCAACTGGTTGTGGCGTAGCCGGCAGGTGATTTTTGCGTGATCGGCAGGTGGTTCTGGCGAGTCGAGCAGGTGGTTCCGGCGTGCTCGGCTGGTGCTTCCGGGTCATTGGCACGGGGTTCTGGCATGTCCTCAGAGGTGGTTCCTGCATGCCCGGCAAGTGATTCCGGAGTGTTCGCCAAGTGGTTCTGGCATAGTCGGCAGGTGATTTTGGCATGTCCGGCAGGTGGTTCAGGCGAGTTGAGCAGGTGGTTCCAACGTGCTTGGCAGGTGCTTCCGGCGTCTCCGGCACGTGTTTCTGGCACATCTGACAGGTGGTTCCGGCATGCCCGAAAGGTGATTCCGGTCTGTCCGGTAGGTGGTTCCAGCCTGCACGGCATGTGGTTCTGGTACGTCTCAGAGGTGGTTGCGCATGCCCAACAGGTGATTCCGGACTGTCCGCCACATGGTTCTGGCACGTCTGAGAGGTGGTTCCGGCATGCCCGGCAGGTCATCCCAGAGAGTCCTCCAAGTGGTTCTGGCATAACACGCAGGTGATTTTGGCGTGTCTGGCAGGTTGTTCCGTTGTGCTTGGCAGGTGGTTCAGGCTTGGCCGGCAGGTGGTTCCAGACTGTCCAGGACGTGTTTCCAGCTTCTCCGGCAGGTGGTTCTGGTACGTCTGAGAGGTGGTTCCGCCATGGCTGGCAGGTGATTCGGACCGTCCCCCAGGTGGTTCTGCATAGCCAGCAGTTGATATTGGCCTGTCCGGCAGGTGGTTCCAGCGAGTCGAACAGGTGGCTCCGGCGTGCTCGGCAGGTGGTTCCGGTCTGTCCGGTAGGTGATTCCGGCGTGTCCTGCACGTGCTTCCGGCACGTCTGAGAGGTGGTTCCGGCATGCGCGACAGGTGGTTTCGGAGTGTCCGCCAGGTGGTTCTGGCGTACCCGGCAGGTGATTTTGGCGTGTCTGGCAGGTGTTTCTGGCGAGTCGAGCAGGTGGCTCCGGCATGCTCGGCAGGTGCTTCCGGCGTCTCCGGCACTTGGTTCTGGTGTGTCTGAGAGCTGGTTCCGGCATGTCCGGCAGATGATTCCGGAGTGTCCGCCAAGTGGTTCTGGCATACCCGGCTGGTGATTTGGGCATGTCAGGTAGGTGGTTCCGGCGAGTCGAGCAGGTGGCTCCGGCGTGCTCGGCAGGTTGTTCAGACGGGTCTGGCAGGTGTTTTCCGTCTGTTCGGGGTGTGGTTCCAGCATCTCATGCACATGGTTCTGGCACGTCTGAGATGTGGTTCCGGCCGGCCCGACAGGTGTTTCCACAGTGTCCGCCAAGTGGTACTGGCGTAGTTGGCAGGTGATTTTGGCATGACCGGCAGGTGGTTCCAGCAAGCCCGGCAGGTGATTCCGAAGTGTTCCCCAACTGGTTGTGGCGTAGCCGGCAGGTGATTTTTGCGTGTCCGGCAGGTGGTTCTGGCGAGTCGAGCAGGTGGTTCCGGCGTGCTCGGCAGGTGCTTCCGGGTCATTGGCACGTGGTTCTGCATATCCCAGAGGTGGTTCCGGCATGCCCGGCAGGTGATTCCGAGTGTTCGCCAAGTGTTTCCGGCGTAGCCGGCAGGTGATTTTGCATGTCCAGCGGTCGTTCCGGCGGGTCGAGCCGGTGGTTCCGGCGTGTCCGGCAGGTGGTTCCGGTCTGTCCGGCAGGTGGTTCTGTGGTGTCCGGCACGAGGTTCAGTCTGAGAGGCTGTGCCGGCATGCCCCTCACGTGATTCCGGCTTGTCCCCGAAGTGGTGCTGGTGTAGCGGGCAGGTGATTTTGGCGTGTCCGGCAGGTGGTTCAGGCGAGTTGAGCAGGTGGTTGCGACGTGCTCGGCAGGTGCTTCCGGCGTCTCCGGCACGTGTTTCTGGCACATCTGACTGGTGGTTCCGGCATGCCCAAAAGTTGATTCCGGCTGTCCGGTAGGTGGTTCCGGCGTGCACGGCACGTGGTTCTGGTACGTGTCAGAGGTGGTTGCGTATGCCCAACAGGTGATTCCGGACTGCCCGCCACGTGCTTCTGGCACGTCTGAGAGGTGGTTCCAACATGCCCGGCAGGTCATTTCGGAGAGTCGTCCAAGTGGTTCTGGCGTAGCCCGCAGGTGATTTTGGCGTGTCCGGCAGGTGGTTCCGCCGTGCTCGGCAGGTGGTTCAGGCATGGCCGTCACGTGGTTCCAGTCTGTCCAGGACGTGTTTCCAGCTTCTCCGGCAGGTGGTTCTGGTACGTCTGAGAGGTGGTTCCGCCATGGCTGGCAGGTGATCCCGGACTGTCCCCCAGGTGGTTCTGGCATAGCCAGCAGTTGATATTGGCCTGTCCGGCAGGTGGTTCCAGCGAGTCGAACAGGTGGCTCCGGCGTTCTTGGCAGGTGGTTCCGGTCTGTCCGGTAGGTGTTTCCGGCGTGTCTGGCACGTGCTTCCGGCACGTCTGAGAGGTGGTTCCGGCATGCGCGGCAGGTGATTCCGTAGTGTCCGCCAGGTGGTTCTGGCATACCCGGCAGGTGATTTTGGCGTGTCCGGCAGGTGTTTCTGGCGAGTCGAGCAGGTGGCTCCGGCATGCTCGGCAGGTGCTTCCGGCGTCTCCGGCACTTGGTTCTGGTGTGTGTGAGAGCTGGTTCCGGCATGTCCGGCAGATGATTCCGGAGTGTCCGCCAAGTGGTTCTGGCATACCCAGCAGGTGATTTTGGCGTGTCAGGGAGGTGGTACCGGTGAGTCGAGCAGGTGGTTCCGGCGTGCTCAGCAGGTGGTTCAGGCGGTTCTGGCAGGTGGTATCTGTCTGTTCGGGGTGTGGTTCCAGCATCTCATGAACACGTTTCTGGCACGTCTGAGATGTGGTTCCAGCCGGCCCGACAGGTGTTTCCGCAGTGTCCGCCAAGCGGTTCTGGCGTAGTTGGCAGGTGATTTTGGCATGACTGGCAGGTGGTTCCAGCAAGCCTGGCAGGTGATTCCAAAGTGTTCACCAACTGGTTGTGGCGTAGCCGGCAGGTGATTTTTGCGTGATCGGCAGGTGGTTCTGGCGAGTCGAGCAGGTGGTTCCGGCGTGCTCGGCTGGTGCTTCCGGGGTCATTGGCACGGGGTTCTGGCATGTCTGAGAGGTGGTTCCTGCATGCCCGGCAAGTGATTCCGGAGTGTTCGCCAAGTGGTTCTGGCATAGTCGGCAGGTGATTTTGGCATGTCCGGCAGGTGGTTCAGGCGAGTTGAGCAGGTGGTTCGAACGTGCTTGGCAGGTGCTTCCGGCGTCTCCGGCACGTGTTTCTGGCACATCTGACAGGTGGTTCCGGCATGCCCGAAAGGTGATTCCGGTCTGTCCGGTAGGTGGTTCCAGCCTGCACGGCATGTGGTTCTGGTACGTCTCAGAGGTGGTTGCGCATGCCCAACAGGTGATTCCGGACTGTCCGCCACATGGTTCTGGCACGTCTGAGAGGTGGTTCCGGCATGCCCGGCAGGTCATCCCGGAGAGTCCTCCAAGTGGTTCTGGCATAACACGCAGGTGATTTTGGCGTGTCTGGCAGGTTGTTCCGTTGTGCTTGGCAGGTGGTTCAGGCTTGGCCGGCAGGTGGTTCCAGACTGTCCAGGACGTGTTTCCAGCTTCTCCGGCAGGTGGTTCTGGTACGTCTGAGAGGTGGTTCCGCCATGGCTGGCAGGTGATTCCGGACCGTCCCCCAGGTGGTTCTGGCATAGCCAGCAGTTGATATTGGCCTGTCCGGCAGGTGGTTCCAGCGAGTCGAACAGGTGGCTCCGGCGTGCTCGGCAGGTGGTTCCGGTCTGTCCGGTAGGTGATTCCGGCGTGTCCGGCACGTGCTTCCGGCACGTCTGAGAGGTGGTTCCGGCATGCGCGACAGGTGATTTCGGAGTGTCCGCCAGGTGGTTCTGGCGTACCCGGCAGGTGATTTTGGCGTGTCCGGCAGGTGTTTCTGGCGAGTCGAGCTTGTGGCTCCGGCATGCTCGGCAGGTGCTTCCGGCGTCTCCGCCACGGGGTTCTGGTGTGTCTGAGAGCTGGTTCCGGCATGTCCGGCAGATGATTCCGGAGTGTCCGCCAAGTGGTTCTGGCATACCCGGCTGGTGATTTGGGCATGTCGGGTAGGTGGTTCCGGCGAGTCGAGCAGGTGGCTCCGGCGTGCTCGGCAGGTTGTTCAGACGGGTCTGGCAGGTGTTTTCCGTCTGTTCAGGGTGTGGTTCCAGCATCTCATGCACATGGTTGTGGCACGTCTGAGATGTGGTTCCGGCCGGCCCGACAGGTGTTTCCACAGTGTCCGCCAAGTGGTACTGGCGTAGTTGGCAGGTGATTTTGGCATGACCGGCAGGTGGTTCCAGCAAGCCCGGCAGGTGATTCCGAAGTGTTCCCCAACTGGTTGTGGCGTAGCCGGCAGGTGATTTTTGCGTGTCCGGCAGGTGGTTCTGGCGAGTCGAGCAGGTGGTTCCGGCGTGCTCGGCAGGTGCTTCCGGGGTCATTGGCACGTGGTTCTGGCATATCTGAGAGGTGGTTCCGGCATGCCCGGCAGGTGATTCCGGAGTGTTCGCCAAGTGTTTCCGGCGTAGCCGGCAGGTGATTTTGCATGTCCAGGGTTCGTTCCGGCCGGTCGAGCCGGTGGTTGCGGCGTGTCCGGCAGGTGGTTGCGGTCTGTCCGGCAGGTTGTTCTGTGGTGTCCGGCACGAGGTTCAGTCTGAGAGGCTGTGCCGGCATGCCCCTCACATGATTCCGGCTTGTCCCCGAAGTGGTGCTGGTGTAGCGGGCAGGTGATTTTGGCGTGTCCGGCAGGTGGTTCGGAGGTTGAGCAGGTGGTTGCGACGTGCTCGGCAGGTGCTTCCGGCGTCTCCGGCACGTGGTTCTGGCACATCTGACAGGTGGTTCCGGCATGCCCAAAAGTTGATTCCGGTCTGTCCGGTAGGTGGTTCCGGCGTGCACGGCACGTGGTTCTGGTACATCTCAGAGGCGGTTGCGTATGCCCAACAGGTGATTCCGAACTGTCCGCCACGTGCTTCTGGCACGTCTGAGAGGTGGTTCCAACATGCCCGGCAGGTCATTTCGGAGAGTCGTCCAAGTGGTTCTGGCGTAGCCGGCAGGTGATTTTGGCGTGTGCGGCAGGTGTGTTCCGCCGTGCTCGGCAGGTGGTTCAGGCATGGCCGTCACGTGGTTCCAGTCTGTCCAGGACGTGTTTCCAGCTTCTCCGGCAGGTGGTTCTGGTACGTCTGAGAGGTGGTTCCGCCATGGCTGGCAGGTGATTCCGGACCGTCCCCCAGGTGGTTCTGGCATAGCCAGCAGTTGATATTGGCCTGTCCGGCAGGTGGTTCCAGCGAGTCGAACAGGCGGCTCCGGCGTGCTCAGCAGGTGGTTCCGGTCTGTCCGGAAGGTGATTCCGGCGTGTCCGGCACGTGCTTCCGGCACGTCTGAGAGGTGGTTCCGGCATGCGCGACAGGTGACTTCGGAGTTTCCGCCAGGTGGTTATGGCGTACCCGGCAGGTGATTTTGGTGTGTCCGGCAGGTGTTTCTGGCGAGTCGAGCAGGTGGCTCCGGCATGCTCGGCAGGTGCTTCCGGCGTCTCCGGCACGTGGTTCTGGTCTGTCTGAGAGCTGGTTCCGGCATGTCTGGCAGATGATTCCGGAGTGTCCGCCAAGTGGTTCTGGCATACCCGGCTGATGATTTCGGCATGTCAGGTACGTGGTTCCGGCGAGTCGAGCAGGTGGTTCCGGCGTGCTCGGCAGGTGGTTCAGGCGGTTCTGGCAGGTGGTATCCGTCTGTTCTGTGTGTGGTTCCAGCATCTCATGAACACGTTTCTGGCACGTCTGAGATGTGGTTCCAGCCGGCCCGACAGGTGTTTCCGCAGTGTCCGCCAAGCGGTTCTGGCGTAGTTGGCAGGTGATTTTGGCATGACCGGCAGGTGGTTCCAGCAAGCCTGGCAGGTGATTCCGGAGTGTTCCCCAACTGGTTGTGGCGTAGCCGGCAGGTGATTTTTGCGTGTCCCGCAGGTGGTTCTGGCGAGTCGAGCAGGTGGTTCCGGCGTGCTCGGCAGGTGCTTCCGGGGTCATTGGACGGTGGTTCTGGCATATCTGAGAGGTGGTTCCGGCATGCCCGGCAGGTGATTCCGGAGTGTTCGCCAAGTGTTTCCGGCGTAGCCGGCAGGTGATTTTGCATGTCCAGCGGTCGTTCCGGCGGGTCGAGCCGGTGGTTCCGGCGTGTCCGGCAGGTGGTTCCGGTCTGTCCGGCAGGTGGTTCTGTGGTGTCCGGCACGAGGTTCAGTCTGAGAGGCTGTGCCGGCATGCCCCTCACGTGATTCCGGCTTGTCCCCGAAGTGGTGCTGGTGTAGCGGGCAGGTCATTTTGGCGTGTCCGGCAGGTGGTTCAGGCGAGTTGAGCAGGTGGTTGCGACGTGCTCGGCAGGTGCTTCCGGCGTCTCCGGCACGCGTTTCTGGCACATCTGACTGGTGGTTCCGGCATGCCCGAAAGTTGATTCCGGTCTGTCCGTTAGGTGATTCCTGCGTGCACGGCACGTGGTTCTGGTACGTCTCAGAGGTGGTTGCTCATGCCCAACAGGTGATTCCGGACTGTCCGCCACATGGTTCTGGCACGTCTGAGAGATGGTTCCGGCATGCCCGGCAGGTCATCCCAGAGATTCCTCCAAGTGGTTCTGGCATAACACGCAGGTGATTTTGGCGTGTCTGGCAGGTTGTTCCGTTGTGCTTGGCAGGTGGTTCAGGCTTGGCCGGCAGGTGGTTCCAGACTGTCCCAGAACGTGTTTCCAGCTTCTCCGGCAGGTGGTTCTGGTACGTCTGAGAGGTGGTTCCGCCATGGCTGGCAGGTCAATCCGGACCGTCCCCCAGGTGGTTCTGGCATAGCCAGCAGTTGATATTGGCCTGTCCGGCAGGTGGTTCCAGCGAGCTCGAACAGGTGGCTCTGGCTTGCTCGGCAGGTGGTTCCGGTCTGTCCAGTAGGTGATTCCGGAGTGTCCGGCACATGCTTCCGGCATGTCAGAGAGGTGGTTCCGGCATGCGCGACAGGTGATTCCGTAGTGTCCGCCAGGTGGTTCTTGCATACCCGGCAGGTGATTTTGGCGTGTCCGGCAGGTGTTTCTGGCGAGTCGAGTAGGTGGCTCCGGCATGCTCGGCAGGTGCTTCCGGCGTCTCCGGCACTTGGTTCTGGTGTGTCTGAGAGCTGGTTCCGGCATGTCCGGCAGATGATTCCGGAGTGTCCGCCAAGTGGTTCTGGCATACCCAGCAGGTGATTTTGGTGTGTCAGGGAGGTGGTACCGGTGAGTCGAGCAGGTGGTTCCGGCGTGCTCAGCAGGTGGTTCAGGCGGTTCTGGCAGGTGGTATCCGTCTGTTCAGGGTGTGGTTCCAGCATCTCATGAACACGTTTCTGGCACGTCTGAGATGTGGTTCCAGCCGGCCCGACAGGTGTTTCCGCAGTGTCCGCCAAGCGGTTCTGGCGTAGTTGGCAGGTGATTTTGGCATGACCGGCAGGTGGTTCCAGCAAGCCCGTCAGGTGATTCCAAAGTGTTCCCCAACTGGTTGTGGCGTAGCCGGCAGGTGATTTTTGCGTGTCCGGCAGGTGGTTTTGGCGAGTCGAGCAGGTGGTTCCGGCGTGCTCGGCAGGTGCTTCCGGGGTCATTGGCACGTGGTTCTGGCATATCTGAGAGGTGGTTCCGGCATGCCCTGCAGGTGATTCCGGAGTGTCCGGCATGTGGTTCTGGCACCTCTGAGAGGTGGTTCCGGCATGCCCGGCAGGTGATTCCGGAGTGTCCGGCATGTGGTTCTGGCACCTCTCAGAGGTGGTTCCGGCATGCCCGGGAGGTGGTTCCGGCGTGTCTGCCGAGTGGTTCTGGCGTAATCGGCAGGTGATTCTGGCGTGTCCAGCATGTGGTTCTGAGGAGTGGATCAGGTGGTTCCGGCATACTCTGCAGGTGGTGCCGGCGTGTCCGGAACATGGTTCTGGCAAGTCTGAGAGGCGGTTCCGGCATGCCCGACAGGTGATTCCAGAGTGTTCGCCAAGTGGTACTGGCGTAGTTGGCAGGTGATTTTGGCATGACCGGCAGGTGGTTCCAGCAAGCCCGGCAGGTGATTCCGAAGTGTTCCCCAACTGGTTGTGGCGTAGCCGGCAGGTGATTTTTGCGTGTCCGGCAGGTGGTTCTGGCGAGTCGAGCAGGTGGTTCCGGCGTGCTCGGCAGGTGCTTCCGGGGTCATTGGCACGTGGTTCTGGCATATCTGAGAGGTGGTTCCGGCATGCCCGGCAGGTGATTCCGGAGTGTTCGCCAAGTGTTTCCGGCATAGCCGGCAGGTGATTTTGCATGTCCAGCGGTCGTTCCGGCGGGTCGAGCCGGTGGTTCCGGCGTGTCCGGCAGGTGGTTCCGGTCTGTCCGGCAGGTGGTTCTGTGGTGTCCGGCACGAGGTTCAGTCTGAGAGGCTGTGCCGGCATGCCCCTCACGTGATTCCGGCTTGTCCCCGAAGTGGTGCTGGTGTAGCGGGCAGGTGATTTTGGCGTGTCCGGCAGGTGGTTCAGGCGAGTTGAGCAGGTGGTTGCGACGTGCTCGGCAGGTGCTTCCGGCGTCTCCGGCACGCGTTTCTGGCACATCTGACTGGTGGTTCCGGCATGCCCGAAAGTTGATTCCGGTCTGTCCGTTAGGTGATTCCTGCGTGCACGGCACGTGGTTCTGGTACGTCTCAGAGGTGGTTGCTCATGCCCAACAGGTGATTCCGGACTGTCCGCCACATGGTTCTGGCACGTCTGAGAGATGGTTCCGGCATGCCCGGCAGGTCATCCCAGAGATTCCTCCAAGTGGTTCTGGCATAACACGCAGGTGATTTTGGCGTGTCTGGCAGGTTGTTCCGTTGTGCTTGGCAGGTGGTTCAGGCTTGGCCGGCAGGTGGTTCCAGACTGTCCAGAACGTGTTTCCAGCTTCTCCGGCAGGTGGTTCTGGTACGTCTGAGAGGTGGTTCCGCCATGGCTGGCAGGTGAATCCGGACCGTCCCCCAGGTGGTTCTGGCATAGCCAGCAGTTGATATTGGCCTGTCCGGCAGGTGGTTCCAGCGAGTCGAACAGGTGGCTCTGGCTTGCTCGGCAGGTGGTTCCGGTCTGTCCAGTAGGTGATTCCGGAGTGTCCGGCACATGCTTCCGGCATGTCAGAGAGGTGGTTCCGGCATGCGCGACAGGTGATTCCGTAGTGTCCGCCAGGTGGTTCTTGCATACCCGGCAGGTGATTTTGGCGTGTCCGGCAGGTGTTTCTGGCGAGTCGAGTAGGTGGCTCCGGCATGCTCGGCAGGTGCTTCCGGCGTCTCCGGCACTTGGTTCTGGTGTGTCTGAGAGCTGGTTCCGGCATGTCCGGCAGATGATTCCGGAGTGTCCGCCAAGTGGTTCTGGCATACCCAGCAGGTGATTTTGGTGTGTCAGGGAGGTGGTACCGGTGAGTCGAGCAGGTGGTTCCGGCGTGCTCAGCAGGTGGTTCAGGCGGTTCTGGCAGGTGGTATCCGTCTGTTCAGGGTGTGGTTCCAGCATCTCATGAACACGTTTCTGGCACGTCTGAGATGTGGTTCCAGCCGGCCCGACAGGTGTTTCCGCAGTGTCCGCCAAGCGGTTCTGGCGTAGTTGGCAGGTGATTTTGGCATGACCGGCAGGTGGTTCCAGCAAGCCCGTCAGGTGATTCCAAAGTGTTCCCCAACTGGTTGTGGCGTAGCCGGCAGGTGATTTTTGCGTGTCCGGCAGGTGGTTTTGGCGAGTCGAGCAGGTGGTTCCGGCGTGCTCGGCAGGTGCTTCCGGGGTCATTGGCACGTGGTTCTGGCATATCTGAGAGGTGGTTCCGGCATGCCCTGCAGGTGATTCCGGAGTGTCCGGCATGTGGTTCTGGCACCTCTGAGAGGTGGTTCCGGCATGCCCGGCAGGTGATTCCGGAGTGTCCGGCATGTGGTTCTGGCACCTCTGAGAGGTGGTTCCGGCATGCCCGGCAGGTGGTTCCGGCGTGTCTGCCGAGTGGTTCTGGCGTAATCGGCAGGTGATTCTGGCGTGTCCAGCATGTGGTTCTGAGGAGTGGATCAGGTGGTTCCGGCATACTCTGCAGGTGGTGCCGGCGTGTCCGGAACATGGTTCTGGCAAGTCTGAGAGGCGGTTCCGGCATGCCCGACAGGTGATTCCAGAGTGTTCGCCAAGTGGTACTGGCGTAGTTGGCAGGTGATTTTGGCATGACCGGCAGGTGGTTCCAGCAAGCCCGGCAGGTGATTCCGAAGTGTTCCCCAACTGGTTGTGGCGTAGCCGGCAGGTGATTTTTGCGTGTCCGGCAGGTGGTTCTGGCGAGTCGAGCAGGTGGTTCCGGCGTGCTCGGCAGGTGCTTCCGGGGTCATTGGCACGTGGTTCTGGCATATCTGAGAGGTGGTTCCGGCATGCCCGGCAGGTGATTCCGGAGTGTTCGCCAAGTGTTTCCGGCATAGCCGGCAGGTGATTTTGCATGTCCAGCGGTCGTTCCGGCGGGTCGAGCCGGTGGTTCCGGCGTGTCCGGCAGGTGGTTCCGGTCTGTCCGGCAGGTGGTTCTGTGGTGTCCGGCACGAGGTTCAGTCTGAGAGGCTGTGCCGGCATGCCCCTCACGTGATTCCGGCTTGTCCCCGAAGTGGTGCTGGTGTAGCGGGCAGGTGATTTTGGCGTGTCCGGCAGGTGGTTCAGGCGAGTTGAGCAGGTGGTTGCGACGTGCTCGGCAGGTGCTTCCGGCGTCTCCGGCACGTGTTTCTGGCACATCTGACTGGTCGTTCCGGCATGCCCAAAAGTTGATTCCGGTCTGTCCGGTAGGTGGTTCCGGCGTGCACGGCACGTGGTTCTGGTACGTGTCAGAGGTGGTTGCGTATGCCCAACAGGTGATTCTGGACTGTCCGCCACGTGCTTCTGGCACCTCTGAGAGGTGGTTCCAACATGCCCGGCAGGTCATTTCGGAGAGTCGTCCAAGTGGTTCTGGCGTAGCCCGCAGGTGATTTTGGCGTGTCCGGCAGGTGGTTCCGCCGTGCTCGGCAGGTGGTTCAGGCATGGCCGTCACGTGGTTCCAGTCTGTCCAGGACGTGTTTCCAGCTTCTCCGGCAGGTGGTTCTGGTACGTCTCAGAGGTGGTTCCGCCATGGCTGGCAGGTGATCCCGGACTGTCCCCCAGGTGGTTCTGGCATACCCAGCAGTTGATATTGGCCTGTCCGGCAGGTGGTTCCAGCGAGTCGAACAGGTGGCTCCGGCGTTCTTGACAGGTGGTTCCGGTCTGTCCGGTAGGTGTTTCCGTCGTGTATGGCACGTGCTTCCGGCACGTCTGAGAGGTGGTTCCGGCATGCGCGGCAGGTGATTCCGTAGTGTCCGCCAGGTGGTTCTGGCATACCCGGCAGGTGATTTTGGCGTGTCCGGCAGGTGTTTCTGGGAGTCGAGCAGGTGGTTCCGGCGTGCTCGGCTGGTGCTTCCGGGGTCATTGGCACGGGGTTCAGGCATGTCTGAGAGGTGGTTCCTGCATGCCTGGCAAGTGATTCCGGAGTGCTCGCCAAGTGGTTCTGGCATAGTCGGCAGGTGATTTTGGCATGTCCGGCAGGTGGTTCAGGCGAGTTGAGCAGGTGGTTCCAACGTGCTTGGCAGGTGCTTCCGGCGTCTCCGGCACGTGTTTCTGGCACATCTGACAGGTGGTTCCGGCATGCCCGAAAGGTGATTCCGGTCTGTCCGGTAGGTGGTTCCAGCCTGCACGGCATGTGGTTCTGGTACGTCTCAGAGGTGGTTGCGCATGCCCAACAGGTGATTCCGGACTGTCCGCCACATGGTTCTGGCACGTCTGAGAGGTAGTTCCGGCATGCCCGGCAGGTCTTCCCGGAGAGTCCTCCAAGTGGTTCTGGCATAACACGCAGGTGATTTTGGCGTGTCTGGCAGGTTGTTCCGTTGTGCTTGGCAGGTGGTTCAGGCTTGGCCGGCAGGTGGTTCCAGACTGTCCAGGACGTGTTTCCAGCTTCTCCGGCAGGTGGTTCTGGTACGTCTCAGAGGTGGTTCCGCCATGGCTGGCAGGTGATCCCGGACTGTCCCCCATGTGGTTCTGGCATAGCCAGCAGTTGATATTAGCCTGTCTGGCAGGTGGTTCCAGCGAGTCGAACAGGTGGCTCCGGCGTTCTTGGCAGGTGGTTCCGGTCTGTCCGTTAGGTGTTTGCGGCGTGTCTGGCACGTGCTTCCGGCATGCGCGGCAGGTGATTCCGGAGTGTCCGCCAGGTGGTTCTGGCATACACGGCAGGTGATTTTGGCGTGTCCGGCAGGTGTTTCTGGCGAGTCGAGCAGGTGGCTCCGGCATGCTCGGCAGGTGCTTCCGGCATCTCCGGCACTTGGTTCTGGTGTGTCTGAGAGCTGGTTCCGGCATGTCCGGCAGATGATTCTGGAGTGTCCGCCAAGTGGTTCTGGCATACCCAGCAGGTGATTTTGGCGTGTCAGGGAGGTGGTACCGGTGAGTCGAGCAGGTGGTTCCGGCGTGCTCGGCAGGTGGTTCAGGCGGTTCTGGCAGGTGGTATCCGTCTGTTCGGGGTGTGGTTCCAGCATCTCATGAACACGTTTCTGGCACGTCTGAGATGTGGTTCCAGCCGGCCCGACAGGTGTTTCCGCAGTGTCCGCCAAGCGGTTCTGGCGTAGTTGGCAGGTGATTTTGGCATGACTGGCAGGTGGTTCCAGCAAGCCTGGCAGGTGATTCCAAAGTGTTCACCAACTGGTTGTGGCGTAGCCGGCAGGTGATTTTTGCGTGATCGGCAGGTGGTTCTGGCGAGTCGAGCAGGTGGTTCCGGCGTTCTCGGCTGGTGCTTCCGGGGTCATTGGCACGGGGTCCTGGCATGTCTGAGAGGTGGTTCCTGCATGCCCGGCAAGTGATTCCGGAGTGTTCGCCAAGTGGTTCTGGCATAGTCGGCAGGTGATTTTGGCATGTCCGGCAGGTGGTTCAGGCGAGTTGAGCAGGTGGTTCCAACGTGCTTGGCAGGTGCTTCCGGCGTCTCCGGCACGTGTTTCTGGCACATCTGACAGGTGGTTCCGGCATGCCCGAAAGGTGATTCCGGTCTGTCCGGTAGGTGGTTCCAGCCTGCACGGCATGTGGTTCTGGTACGTCTCAGAGGTGGTTGCGCATGCCCAACAGGTGATTCCGGACTGTCCGCCACATGGTTCTGGTACGTCTTAGAGGTGGTTCCGGCATGCCCGGCAGGTCATCCCGGAGAGTCCTCCAAGTGGTTCTGGCATAACACGCAGGTGATTTTGGCGTGTCTGGCAGGTTGTTCCGTTGTGCTTGGCAGGTGGTTCAGGCTTGGCCGGCAGGTGGTTCCAGACTGTCCAGGACGTGTTTCCAGCTTCTCCGGCAGGGGGTTCTGGTACGTCTGAGAGGTGGTTCCGCCATGGCTGGCAGGTGATTCCGGACCGTCCCCCAGGTGGTTCTGGCATAGCCAGCAGTTGATATTGGCCTGTCCGGCAGGTGGTTCCAGCGAGTCGAACAGGTGGCTCCGGCGTGCTCGGCAGGTGGTTCCGGTCTGTCCGGTAGGTGATTCCGGCGTGTCCGGCACGTGCTTCCGGCACGTCTGAGAGGTGGTTCCGGCATGCGCGACAGGTGATTTCGGAGTGTCCGCCAGGTGGTTCTGGCGTACCCGGCAGGTGATTTTGGCGTGTCCGGCAGGTGTTTCTGGCGAGTCGAGCAGGTGGCTCCGGCATGCTCGGCAGGTGCTTCCGGCGTCTCCGGCACGTGGTTCTGGTGTGTCTGAGAGCTGGTTCCGGCATGTCCGGCAGATGATTCCGGAGTGTCCGCCAAGTGGTTCTGGCATACCCGGCTGGTGATTTGGGCATGTCAGGTAGGTGGTTCCGGCGAGTCGAGCAGGTGGCTCCGGCGTGCTCGGCAGGTTGTTCAGACGGGTCTGGCAGGTGTTTTCCGTCTGTTCGGGGTGTGGTTCCAGCATCTCATGCACATGGTTCTGGCACGTCTGAGATGTGGTTCCGGCCGGCCCGACAGGTGTTTCCACAGTGTCCGCCAAGTGGTACTGGCGTAGTTGGCAGGTGATTTTGGCATGACCGGCAGGTGGTTCCAGCAAGCCCGGCAGGTGATTCCGAAGTGTTCCCCAACTGGTTGTGGCGTAGCCGGCAGGTGATTTTTGCGTGTCCGGCAGGTGGTTCTGGCGAGTCGAGCAGGTGGTTCCGGCGTGCTCGGCAGGTGCTTCCGGGGTCATTGGCACGTGGTTCTGGCATATCTGAGAGGTGGTTCCGGCATGCCCGGCAGGTGATTCCGGAGTGTTCGCCAAGTGTTTCCGGCGTAGCCGGCAGGTGAGTTTGCATGTCCAGCGGTCGTTCCGGCGGGTCGAGCCGGTGGTTCCGGCGTGTCCGGCAGGTGGTTCCGGTCTGTCCGGCAGGTGGTTCTGTGGTGTCCGGCACGAGGTTCAGTCTGAGAGGCTGTGCCGGCATGCCCCTCACGTGATTCCGGCTTGTCCCCGAAGTGGTGCTGGTGTAGCGGGCAGGTGATTTTGGCGTGTCCGGCAGGTGGTTCAGGCGAGTTGAGCAGGTGGTTGCGACGTGCTCGGCAGGTGCTTCCGGCGTCTCCGGCACGTGTTTCTGGCACATCTGACTGGTGGTTCCGGCATGCCCAAAAGTTGATTCCGGTCTGTCCGGTAGGTGGTTCCGGCGTGCACGGCACGTGGTTCTGGTACGTGTCAGAGGTGGTTGCGTATGCCCAACAGGTGATTCTGGACTGTCCGCCACGTGCTTCTGGCACGTCTGAGAGGTGGTTCCAACATGCCCGGCAGGTCATTTCGGAGAGTCGTCCAAGTGGTTCTGGCGTAGCCCGCAGGTGATTTTGGCGTGTCCGGCAGGTGGTTCCGCCGTGCTCGGCAGGTGGTTCAGGCATGGCCGTCACGTGGTTCCAGTCTGTCCAGGACGTGTTTCCAGCTTCTCCGGCAGGTGGTTCTGGTACGTCTCAGAGGTGGTTCCGCCATGGCTGGCAGGTGATCCCGGACTGTCCCCCAGGTGGTTCTGGCATAGCCAGCAGTTGATATTGGCCTGTCCGGCAGGTGGTTCCAGCGAGTCGAACAGGTGGCTCCGGCGTTCTTGGCAGGTGGTTCCGGTCTGTCCGGTAGGTGTTTGTGGCGTGTCTGGCACGTGCTTCCGGCATGCGCGGCAGGTGATTCCGGAGTGTCCGCCAGGTGGTTCTGGCATACCCGGCAGGTGATTTTGGCGTGTCCGGCAGGTGTTTCTGGCGAGTCGAGCAGCTGGCTCCGGCATGCTCGGCAGGTGCTTCCGGCGTCTCCGGCACTTGGTTCTGGTGTGGCTGAGAGCTGGTTCCGGCATGTCCGGCAGATGATTCTGGAGTGTCCGCCAAGTGGTTCTGGCATACCCAGCAGGTGATTTTGGCGTGTCAGGGAGGTGGTACCGGTGAGTCGAGCAGGTGGTTCCGGAGTGCTCGGCAGGTGGTTCAGGCGGTTCTGGCAGGTGGTATCCGTCTGTTCGGGGTGTGGTTCCAGCATCTCATGAACACGTTTCTGGCACGTCTGAGATGTGGTTCCAGCCGGCCCGACAGGTGTTTCCGCAGTGTCCGCCAAGCGGTTCTGGCGTAGTTGGCAGGTGATTTTGGCATGACTGGCAGGTGGTTCCAGCAAGCCTGGCAGGTGATTCCAAAGTGTTCACCAACTGGTTGTGGCGTAGCCGGCAGGTGATTTTTGCGTGATCGGCAGGTGGTTCTGGCAAGTCGAGCAGGTGGTTCCGGCGTGCTCGGCTGGTGCTTCCGGGGTCATTGGCACGGGGTTCTGGCATGTCTGAGAGGTGGTTCCTGCATGCCCGGCAAGTGATTCCGGAGTGTTCGCCAAGTGGTTCTGGCATAGTCGGCAGGTGATTTTGGCATGTCCGGCAGGTGGTTCAGGCGAGTTGAGCAGGTGGTTCCAACGTGCTTGGCAGGTGCTTCCGGCGTCTCCGGCACGTGTTTCTGGCACATCTGACAGGTGGTTCCGGCATGCCCGAAAGGTGATTCCGGTCTGTCCGGTAGGTGGTTCCAGCCTGCACGGCATGTGGTTCTGGTACGTCTCAGAGGTGGTTGCGCATGCCCAACATTTGATTCCGGACTGTCCGCCACATGGTTCTGGCACGTCTGAGAGGTGGTTCCGGCATGCCCGGCAGGTCATCCCAGAGAGTCCTCCAAGTGGTTCTGGCATAACACGCAGGTGATTTTGGCGTGTCTGGCAGGTTGTTCCGTTGTGCTTGGCAGGTGGTTCAGGCTTGGCCGGCAGGTGGTTCCAGACTGTCCAGGACGTGTTTCCAGCTTCTCCGGCAGGTGGTTCTGGTACGTGTGAGAGGTGGTTCCGCCATGGCTGGCAGGTGATTCCGGACCGTCCCCCAGGTGGTTCTGGCATAGCCAGCAGTTGATATTGGCCTGTCCGGCAGGTGGTTCCAGCGAGTCGAACAGGTGGCTCCGGCGTGCTCGGCAGGTGGTTCCGGTCTGTCCGGTAGGTGATTCCGGCGTGTCCGGCACGTGCTTCCGGCACGTCTGAGAGGTGGTTCCGGCATGCGCGACAGGTGATTTCGGAGTGTCCGCCAGGTGGTTCTGGCATACCCGGCAGGTGATTTTGGCGTGTCCGGCAGGTGTTTCTGGCGAGTCGAGCAGGTGGCTCCGGCATGCTCGGCAGGTGCTTCCGGCGTCTCCGGCACGTGGTTCTGGTGTGTCTGAGAGCTGGTTCCGGCATGTCCGGCAGATGATTCCGGAGTGTCCGCCAAGTGGTTCTGGCATACCCGGCTGGTGATTTGGGCATGTCAGGTAGGTGGTTCCGGCGAGTCGAGCAGGTGGCTCCGGCGTGCTCGGCAGGTTGTTCAGACGGGTCTGGCAGGTGTTTTCCGTCTGTTCGGGGTGTGGTTCCAGCATCTCATGCACATGGTTCTGGCACGTCTGAGATGTGGTTCCGGCCGGCCCGACAGGTGTTTCCACAGTGTCCGCCAAGTGGTACTGGCGTAGTTGGCAGGTGATTTTGGCATGACCGGCAGGTGGTTCCAGCAAGCCCGGCAGGTGATTCCGAAGTGTTCCGCAACTGGTTGTGGCGTAGCCGGCAGGTGATTTTTGCGTGTCCGGCAGGTGGTTCTGGCGAGTCGAGCAGGTGGTTCCGGCGTGCTCGGCAGGTGCTTCCGGGGTCATTGGCACGTGGTTCTGGCATATCTGAGAGGTGGTTCCGGCATGCCCGGCAGGTGATTCCGGAGTGTTCGCCAAGTGTTTCCGGCGTAGCCGGCAGGTGAGTTGCATGTCCAGCGGTCGTTCCGGCGGGTCGAGCCGGTGGTTCCGGCGTGTCCGGCAGGTGGTTCCGGTCTGTCCGGCAGGTGGTTCTGTGGTGTCCGGCACGAGGTTCAGTCTGAGAGGCTGTGCCGGCATGCCCCTCACGTGATTCCGGCTTGTCCCCGAAGTGGTGCTGGTGTAGCGGGCAGGTGATTTTGGCGTGTCCGGCAGGTGGTTCAGGCGAGTTGAGCAGGTGGTTGCGACGTGCTCGGCAGGTGCTTCCGGCGTCTCCGGCACGTGTTTCTGGCACATCTGACTGGTGGTTCCGGCATGCCCAAAAGTTGATTCCGGTCTGTCCGGTAGGTGATTCCGGCGTGAACGGCACGTGGTTCTGGTACGTGTCAGAGGTGGTTGCGTATGCCCAACAGGTGATTCCGGACTGTCCGCCACGTGCTTCTGGCACGTCTGAGAGGTGGTTCCAACATGCCCGGCAGGTCATTTCGGAGAGTCGTCCAAGTGGTTCTGGCGTAGCCCGCAGGTGATTTTGGCGTGTCCGGCAGGTGGTTCCGCCGTGCTCGGCAGGTGGTTCAGGCATGGCCGTCACGTGGTTCCAGTCTGTCCAGGACGTGTTTCCAGCTTCTCCGGCAGGTGGTTCTGGTACGTCTGAGAGGTGGTTCCGCCATGGCTGGCAGGTGATCCCGGACTGTCCCCCAGGTGGTTCTGGCATAGCCAGCAGTTGATGTTAGCCTGTCCGGCAGGTGGTTCCAGCGAGTCGAACAGGTGGCTCCGGCGTTCTTGGCAGGTGGTTCCGGTCTGTCCGGTAGGTGTTTGCGGCGTGTCTGGCACGTGCTTCCGGCATGCGCGGCAGGTGATTCCGGAGTGTCCGCCAGGTGGTTCTGGCATACCCGGCAGGTGATTTTGGCGTGTCCGGCAGGTGTTTCTTGCGTGTCGAGCAGGTGGCTCCGGCATGCTCGGCAGGTGCTTCCGGCGTCTCCGGCACGTGGTTCTGGTGTGTCTGAGAGCTGGTTCCGGCATGTCCGGCAGATGATTCTGGAGTGTCCGCCAAGTGGTTCTGGCATACCCAGCAGGTGATTTTGGCGTGTCAGGGAGGTGGTACCGGTGAGTCGAGCAGGTGGTTCCGGCGTGCTCGGCAGGCGGTTCAGGCGGTTCTGGCAGGTGGTATCCGTCTGTTCGGGGTGTGGTTCCAGCATCTCATGAACACGTTTCTGGCACGTCTGAGATGTGGTTCCAGCCGGCCCGATAGGTGTTTCCGCAGTGTCCGCCAAGCGGTTCTGGCGTAGTTGGCAGGTGATTTTGGCATGACTGGCAGGTGGTTCCAGCAAGCCTGGCAGGTGATTCCAAAGTGTTCACCAACTGGTTGTGGCGTAGCCGGCAGGTGATTTTTGCGTGATCGGCAGGTGGTTCTGGCGAGTCGAGCAGGTGGTTCCGGCGTGCTCGGCTGGTGCTTCCGGGGTCATTGGCACGGGGTTCTGGCATGTCTGAGAGGTGGTTCCCGCATGCCCGGCAAGTGATTCCGGAGTGTTCGCCAAGTGGTTCTGGCATAGTCGGCAGGTGATTTTGGCCTGTCCGGCAGGTGGTTCAGGCGAGTTGAGCAGGTGGTTCCAACGTGCTTGGCAGGTGCTTCCGGCGTCTCCGGCACGTGTTTCTGGCACATCTGACAGGTGGTTCCGGCATGCCCGAAAGGTGATTCCGGTCTGTCCGGTAGGTGGTTCCAGCCTGCACGGCATGTGGTTCTGGTACGTCTCAGAGGTGGTTGCGCATGCCCAACAGGTGATTCCGGACTGTCCGCCACATGGTTCTGGCACGTCTGAGAGGTGGTTCTGGCATGCCCGGCAGGTCATCCCAGAGAGTCCTCCAAGTGGTTCTGGCATAACACGCAGGTGATTTTGGCGTGTCTGGCAGGTTGTTCCGTTGTGCTTGGCAGGTGGTTCAGGCTTGGCCGGCAGGTGGTTCCAGACTGTCCAGGACGTGTTTCCAGCTTCTCCGGCAGGTGGTTCTGGTACGTCTGAGAGGTGGTTCCGCCATGGCTGGCAGGTGATTCCGGACCGTCCCCCAGGTGGTTCTGGCATAGCCAGCAGTTGATATTGGCCTGTCCGGCAGGTGGTTCCAGCGAGTCGAACAGGCGGCTCTGGCGTGCTCAGCAGGTGGTTCCGGTCTGTCCGGAAGGTGATTCCGGCGTGTCCGGCACGTGCTTCCGGCACGTCTGAGAGGTGGTTCCGGCATGCGCGACAGGTGACTTCGGAGTGTCCGCCAGGTGGTTATGGCGTACCCGGCAGGTGATTTTGGTGTGTCCGGCAGGTGTTTCTGGCGAGTCGAGCAGGTGGCTCCGGCATGCTCGGCAGGTGCTTCCGGCGTCTCCGGCACGTGGTTCTGGTCTGTCTGAGAGCTGGTTCCGGCATGTCTGGCAGATGATTCCGGAGTGTCCGCCAAGTGGTTCTGGCATACCCGGCTGATGATTTCGGCATGTCAGGTACGTGGTTCCGGCGAGTCGAGCAGGTGGCTCCGGCGTGCTCGGCAGGTTGTTCAGACGGGTCTGGCAGGTGTTTTCCGTCTGTTCGTGGTGTGGTTCCAGCATCTCATGCACATGGTTCTGGCACGTCTGAGATGTGGTTCCGGCCGGCCCGACAGGTGTTTCCACAGTGTCCGCCAAGTGGTACTGGCGTAGTTGGCAGGTGATTTTGGCATGACCGGCAGGTGGTTCCAGCAAGCCCAGCAGGTGATTCCGAAGTGTTCCCCAACTGGTTGTGGCGTAGCCGGCAGGTGATTTTTGCGTGTCCGGCAGGTGGTTCTGGCGAGTCGAGCAGGTGGTTCCGGCGTGCTCGGCAGGTGCTTCCGGGGTCATTGGCA
This sequence comes from Equus przewalskii, assembly GCF_037783145.1. Taxonomy (NCBI): domain Eukaryota; kingdom Metazoa; phylum Chordata; class Mammalia; order Perissodactyla; family Equidae; genus Equus; species Equus przewalskii. The sequence goes on from NW_027228206.1 coordinate 23,280, forward strand.
CGTGGTTCTGGCATATCTGAGAGGTGGTTCCGGCATGCCCGGCAGGTGATTGCGGAGTGTTCGCCAAGTGTTTCCGGCATAGCCGGCAGGTGATTTTGCATGTCCAGGGGTCGTTCCGGCGGGTCGAGCCGGTGGTTCCGGCGTGTCCGGCAGGTGGTTCCGGTCTGTCCGGCAGGTGGTTCTGTGGTGTCCGGCACGAGGTTCAGTCTGAGAGGCTGTGCCGGCATGCCCCTCACGTGATTCCGGCTTGTCCCCTAAGTGGTGCTGGTGTAGCGGGCAGGTGATTTTGGCGTGTCCGGCAGGTGGTTCAGGCGAGTTGAGCAGGTGGTTGCGAAGTGCTCGGCAGGTGCTTCAGGCGTATCCGGCACGCGATTCTGGCACATCTGACTGGTGGTTCCGGCATGCCCAAAAGTTGATTCCGGTCTGTCCGGTAGGTGGTTCCGGCGTGCACAACACGTGGTTCTGGTACGTCTCAGAGGTGGTTGCTTATGCCCAACAGGTGATTCCGGACTGTCCGCCACGTGCTTCTGGCACGTCTGAGAGGTGGTTCCAACATGCCCGGCAGGTCATTTTGGAGAGTCGTACAAGAGGTTCTGCCGTAGCCCGCAGGTGATTTTGGCGTGTCCGGCAGGTGGTTCCGCCGTGCTCGGCAGGTGGTTCAGGCATGGCCGTCACGTGGTTCCAGTCTGTCCAGGACGTGTTTCCAGCTTCTCCGGCAGGTGGTTCTGGTACGTCTCAGAGGTGGTTCCGCCATGGCTGGCAGGTGATCCCGGAATGTCCCACAGGTGGTTCTGGCATAGCCAGCAGTTGATATTGGCCTGTCCGGCAGGTGGTTCCAGCGAGTCGAACAGGTGGCTGCGGCGTTCTTGGCAGGTGGTTCCGGTCTGTCCGGTAGGTGTTTCCGGCGTGTCTGGCACGTGCTTCCGGCACGTCTGAGAGGTGGTTCCGGCATGCACGGCAGGTGATTCCGTAGTGTCCGCCAGGTGGTTCTGGCATACCCGGCAGGTGATATTGGCGTGTCCGGCAGGTGTTTCTGGCGAGTCGAGCAGGTGGCTCCGGCATGCTCGGCAGGTGCTTCCGGCGTCTCCGGCACTTGGTTCTGGTGTGTCTGAGAGCTGGTTCCGGTATGTCCGGCAGATGATTCCGGAGTGTCCGCCAAGTGGTTCTGGCATACCCAGCAGGTGATTTTGGCGTGTCAGGGAGGTGGTACCGGTGAGTCGAGCAGGTGGTTCCGGCGTGCTCGGCAGGTGGTTCAGGCGGTTCTGGCAGGTGGTATCCGTCTGTTCTGTGTGTGGTTCCAGCATCTCATGAACACGTTTCTGGCACGTCTGAGATGTGGTTCCAGCCGGCCCGACAGGTGTTTCCGCAGTGTCCGCCAAGCGGTTCTGGCGTAGTTGGCAGGTGATTTTGGCATGACCGGCAGGTGGTTCCAGCAAGCCTGGCAGGTGATTCCGAGGTGTTCCCCAACTGGTTGTGGCGTAGCCGGCAGGTGATTTTTGCGTGTCCCGCAGGTGGTTCTGGCGAGTCGAGCAGGTGGTTCCGGCGTGCTCGGCAGGTGCTTCCGGGGTCATTGGCACGTGGTTCTGGCATATCTGAGAGGTGGTTCCGGCATGCCCGGCAGGTGATTCCGGAGTGTTCGCCAAGTGTTTCCGGCGTAGCCGGCAGGTGATTTTGCATGTCCAGCGGTCGTTCCGGCGGGTCGAGCCGGTGGTTCCGGCGTGTCCGGCAGGTGGTTCCGGTCTGTCCGGCAGGTGGTTCTGTGGTGTCCGGCACGAGGTTCAGTCTGAGAGGCTGTGCCGGCATGCCCCTCACGTGATTCCGGCTTGTCCCCGAAGTGGTGCTGGTGTAGCGGGCAGGTGATTTTGGCGTGTCCGGCAGGTGGTTCAGGCGAGTTGAGCAGGTGGTTGCGACGTGCTCGGCAGGTGCTTCCGGCGTCTCCGGCACGCGTTTCTGGCACATCTGACTGGTGGTTCCGGCATGCCCAAAAGTTGATTCCGGTCTGTCCGTTAGGTGATTCCTGCGTGCACGGCACGTGGTTCTGGTACGTCTCAGAGGTGGTTGCTCATGCCCAACAGCTGATTCCGGACTGTCCGCCACATGGTTCTGGCACGTCTGAGAGATGGTTCCGGCATGCCCGGCAGGTCATCCCAGAGATTCCTCCAAGTGGTTCTGGCATAACACGCAGGTGATTTTGGCGTGTCTGGCAGGTTGTTCCGTTGTGCTTGGCAGGTGGTTCAGGCTTGGCCGGCAGGTGGTTCCAGACTGTCCAGAACGTGTTTCCAGCTTCTCCGGCAGGTGGTTCTGGTACGTCTGAGAGGTGGTTCCGCCATGGCTGGCAGGTGAATCCGGACCGTCCCCCAGGTGGTTCTGGCATAGCCAGCAGTTGATATTGGCCTGTCCGGCAGGTGGTTCCAGCGAGTCGAACAGGTGGCTCTGGCTTGCTCGGCAGGTGGTTCCGGTCTGTCCAGTAGGTGATTCCGGAGTGTCCGGCACGTGCTTCCGGCATGTCAGAGAGGTGGTTCCGGCATGCGCGACAGGTGATTCCGTAGTGTCCGCCAGGTGGTTCTTGCATACCCGGCAGGTGATTTTGGCGTGTCCGGCAGGTGTTTCTGGCGAGTCGAGTAGGTGGCTCCGGCATGCTCGGCAGGTGCTTCCGGCGTCTCCGGCACTTGGTTCTGGTGTGTCTGAGAGCTGGTTCCGGCATGTCCGGCAGATGATTCCGGAGTGTCCGCCAAGTGGTTCTGGCATACCCAGCAGGTGATTTTGGCGTGTCAGGGAGGTGGTACCGGTGAGTCGAGCAGGTGGTTCCGGCGTGCTCAGAAGGTGGTTCAGGCGGTTCTGGCAGGTGGTATCCGTCTGTTCAGGGTGTGGTTCCAGCATCTCATGAACACGTTTCTGGCACGTCTGAGATGAGGTTCCAGCCGGCCCGACAGGTGTTTCCGCAGTGTCCGCCAAGCGGTTCTGGCGTAGTTGGCAGGTGATTTTGGCATGACCGGCAGGTGGTTCCAACAAGCCCGTCAGGTGATTCCAAAGTGTTCCCCAACTGGTTGTGGCGTAGCCGGCAGGTGATTTTTGCGTGTCCGGCAGGTGGTTTTGGCGAGTCGAGCAGGTGGTTCCGGCGTGCTCGGCAGGTGCTTCCGGGGTCATTGGCACGTGGTTCTGGCATATCTGAGAGGTGGTTCCGGCATGCCCTGCAGGTGATTCCGGAGTGTCCGGCATGTGGTTCTGGCACCTCTGAGAGGTGGTTCCGGCATGCCCGGCAGGTGATTCCGGAGTGTCCGGCATGTGGTTCTGGCACCTCTGAGAGGTGGTTCCGGCATGCCCGGCAGGTGGTTCCGGCGTGTCTGCCGAGTGGTTCTGGCGTAAGCGGCAGGTGATTCTGGCGTGTCCAGCATGTGGTTCTGAGGAGTGGATCAGGTGGTTCCGGCATACTCTGCAGGTGGTGCCGGCGTGTCCGGAACATGGTTCTGGCAATTCTGAGAGGCGGTTCCGAAATGCCCGACAGGTGATTCCAGAGTGTTCGCCAAGTGGTACTGGCGTAGTTGGCAGGTGATTTTGGCATGACCGGCAGGTGGTTCCAGCAAGCCCGGCAGGTGATTCCGAAGTGTTCCCCAACTGGTTGTGGCGTAGCCGGCAGGTGATTTTTGCGTGTCCGGCAGGTGGTTCTGGCGAGTCGAGCAGGTGGTTCCGGCGTGCTCGGCAGGTGCTTCCGGGGTCATTGGCACGTGGTTCTGGCATATCTGAGAGGTGGTTCCGGCATGCCCGGCAGGTGATTCCGGAGTGTTCGCCAAGTGTTTCCGGCGTAGCCGGCAGGTGATTTTGCATGTCCAGCGGTCGTTCCGGCGGGTCGAGCCGGTGGTTCCGGCGTGTCCGGCAGGTGGTTCCGGTCTGTCCGGCAGGTGGTTCTGTGGTGTCCGGCACGAGGTTCAGTCTGACAGGCTGTGCCGGCATGCCCCTCACGTGATTCCGGCTTGTCCCCGAAGTGGTGCTGGTGTAGCGGGCAGGTGATTTTGGCGTGTCCGGCAGGTGGTTCAGGCGAGTTGAGCAGGTGGTTGCGACGTGCTCGGCAGGTGCTTCCGGCGTCTCCGGCACGTGTTTCTGGCACATCTGACTGGTTTTTCCGGCATGCCCAAAAGTTGATTCCGGTCTGTCCGGTAGGTGGTTCCGGCGTGCACGGCACGTGGTTCTGGTACGTGTCAGAGGTGGTTGCGTATGCCCAACAGGTGATTCTGGACTGTCCGCCACGTGCTTCTGGCACCTCTGAGAGGTGGTTCCAACATGCCCGGCAGGTCATTTCGGAGAGTCGTCCAAGTGGTTCTGGCGTAGCCCGCAGGTGATTTTGGCGTGTCCGGCAGGTGGTTCCGCCGTGCTCGGCAGGTGGTTCAGGCATGGCCGTCACGTGGTTCCAGTCTGTCCAGGACGTGTTTCCAGCTTCTCCGGCAGGTGGTTCTGGTACGTCTCAGAGGTGGTTCCGCCATGGCTGGCAGGTGATCCCGGACTGTCCCCCAGGTGGTTCTGGCATACCCAGCAGTTGATATTGGCCTGTCCGGCAGGTGGTTCCAGCGAGTCGAACAGGTGGCTCCGGCGTTCTTGACAGGTTGTTCCGGTCTGTCCGGTAGGTGTTTCCGTCGTGTATGGCACGTGCTTCCGGCACGTCTGAGAGGTGGTTCCGGCATGCGCGGCAGGTGATTCCGTAGTGTCCGCCAGGTGGTTCTGGCATACCCGGCAGGTGATTTTGGCGTGTCCGGCAGGTGTTTCTGGGAGTCGAGCAGGTGGTTCCGGCGTGCTCGGCTGGTGCTTCCGGGGTCATTGGCACGGGGTTCAGGCATGTCTGAGAGGTGGTTCCTGCATGCCTGGCAAGTGATTCCGGAGTGCTCGCCAAGTGGTTCTGGCATAGTCGGCAGGTGATTTTGGCATGTCCGGCAGGTGGTTCAGGCGAGTTGAGCAGGTGGTTCCAACGTGCTTGGCAGGTGCTTCCGGCGTCTCCGGCACGTGTTTCTGGCACATCTGACAGGTGGTTCCGGCATGCCCGAAAGGTGATTCCGGTCTGTCCGGTAGGTGGTTCCAGCCTGCACGGCATGTGGTTCTGGTACGTCTCAGAGGTGGTTGCGCATGCCCAACAGGTGATTCCGGACTGTCCGCCACATGGTTCTGGCACGTCTGAGAGGTAGTTCCGGCATGCCCGGCAGGTCTTCCCGGAGAGTCCTCCAAGTGGTTCTGGCATAACACGCAGGTGATTTTGGCGTGTCTGGCAGGTTGTTCCGTTGTGCTTGGCAGGTGGTTCAGGCTTGGCCGGCAGGTGGTTCCAGACTGTCCAGGACGTGTTTCCAGCTTCTCCGGCAGGTGGTTCTGGTACGTCTGAGAGGTGGTTCCGCCGTGGCTGGCAGGTGATCCCGGACTGTCCCCCAGGTGGTTCTGGCATAGCCAGCAGTTGATATTAGCCTGTCTGGCAGGTGGTTCCAGCGAGTCGAACAGGTGGCTCCGGCGTTCTTGGCAGGTGGTTCCGGTCTGTCCGTTAGGTGTTTGCGGCGTGTCTGGCTCGTGCTTCCGGCATGCGCGGCAGGTGATTCCGGAGTGTCCGCCAGGTGGTTCTGCCATACACGGCAGGTGATTTTGGCGTGTCCGGCAGGTGTTTCTGGCGAGTCGAGCAGGTGGCTCCGGCATGCTCGGCAGGTGCTTCCGGCATCTCCGGCACTTGGTTCTGGTGTGTCTGAGAGCTGGTTCCGGCATGTCCTGCAGATGATTCTGGAGTGTCCGCCAAGTGGTTCTGGCATACCCAGCAGGTGATTTTGGCGTGTCAGGGAGGTGGTACCGGTGAGTCGAGCAGGTGGTTCCGGCGTGCTCGGCAGGTGGTTCAGGCGGTTCTGGCAGGTGGTATCCGTCTGTTCGGGGTGTGGTTCCAGCATCTCATGAACACGTTTCTGGCACGTCTGAGATGTGGTTCCAGCCGGCCCGATAGGTGTTTCCGCAGTGTCCGCCAAGCGGTTCTGGCGTAGTTGGCAGGTGATTTTGGCATGACTGGCAGGTGGTTCCAGCAAGCCTGGCAGGTGATTCCAAAGTGTTCACCAACTGGTTGTGGCGTAGCCGGCAGGTGATTTTTGCGTGATCGGCAGGTGGTTCTGGCGAGTCGAGCAGGTGGTTCCGGCGTGCTCGGCTGGTGCTTCCGGGGTCATTGGCACGGGGTTCTGGCATGTCTGAGAGGTGGTTCCTGCATGCCCGGCAAGTGATTCCGGAGTGTTCGCCAAGTGGTTCTGGCATAGTCGGCAGGTGATTTTGGCATGTCCGGCAGGTGGTTCAGGTGAGTTGAGCAGGTGGTTCCAACGTGCTTGGCAGGTGCTTCCGGCGTCTCCGGCACGTGTTTCTGGCACATCTGACAGGTGGTTCCGGCATGCCCGAAAGGTGATTCCGGTCTGTCCGGTAGGTGGTTCCAGCCTGTACGGCATGTGGTTCTGGTACGTCTCAGAGGTGGTTGCGCATGCCCAACAGGTGATTCCGGACTGTCCGCCACATGGTTCTGGTACGTCTTAGAGGTGGTTCCGGCATGCCCGGCAGGTCATCCCGGAGAGTCCTCCAAGTGGTTCTGGCATAACACGCAGGTGATTTTGGCGTGTCTGGCAGGTTGTTCCGTTGTGCTTGGCAGGTGGTTCAGGCTTGGCCGGCAGGTGGTTCCAGACTGTCCAGGACGTGTTTCCAGCTTCTCCGGCAGGTGGTTCTGGTACGTCTGAGAGGTGGTTCCGCCATGGCTGGCAGGTGATTCCGGACCGTCCCCCAGGTGGTTCTGGCATAGCCAGCAGTTGATATTGGCCTGTCCGGCAGGTGGTTCCAGCGAGTCGAACAGGTGGCTCCGGCGTGCTCGGCAGGTGGTTCCGGTCTGTCCGGTAGGTGATTCCGGCGTGTCCGGCACGTGCTTCCGGCACGTCTGAGAGGTGGTTCCGGCATGCGCGACAGGTGATTTCGGAGTGTCCGCCAGGTGGTTCTGGCATACCCGGCAGGTGATTTTGGCGTGTCCGGCAGGTGTTTCTGGCGAGTCGAGCAGGTGGCTCCGGCATGCTCGGCAGGTGCTTCCGGCGTCTCCGGCACGTGGTTCTGGTGTGTCTGAGAGCTGGTTCCGGCATGTCCGGCAGATGATTCCGGAGTGTCCGCCAAGTGGTTCTGGCATACCCGGCTGGTGATTTGGGCATGTCAGGTAGGTGGTTCCGGCGAGTCGAGCAGGTGGCTCCGGCGTGCTCGGCAGGTTGTTCAGACGGGTCTGGCAGGTGTTTTCCGTCTGTTCGGGGTGTGGTTCCAGCATCTCATGCACATGGTTCTGGCACGTCTGAGATGTGGTTCCGGCCGGCCCGACAGGTGTTTCCACAGTGTCCGCCAAGCGGTTCTGGCATAGTTGGCAGGTGATTTTGGCATGACTGGCAGGTGGTTCCAGCAAGCCTGGCAGGTGATTCCAAAGTGTTCACCAACTGGTTGTGGCGTAGCCGGCAGGTGATTTTTGCGTGTCCGGCAGGTGTTTCTGGCGAGTCGAGCAGGTGGTTCCGGCGTGCTCGGCAGGTGCTTCCGGGGTCATTGGCACGTGGTTCTGGCATATCTGAGAGGTGGTTCCGGCATGCCCGGCAGGTGATTCCGGAGTGTTCGCCAAGTGTTTCCGGCGTAGCCGGCAGGTGAGTTGCATGTCCAGCGGTCGTTCCGGCGGGTCGAGCCGGTGGTTCCGGCGTGTCCGGCAGGTGGTTCCGGTCTGTCCGGCAGGTGGTTCTGTGGTGTCCGGCACGAGGTTCAGTCTGAGAGGCTGTGCCGGCATGCCCCTCACGTGATTCCGGCTTGTCCCCGAAGTGGTGCTGGTGTAGCGGGCAGGTGATTTTGGCGTGTCCGGCAGGTGGTTCAGGCGAGTTGAGCAGGTGGTTGCGACGTGCTCGGCAGGTGCTTCCGGCGTCTCCGGCACGTGTTTCTGGCACATCTGACTGGTGGTTCCGGCATGCCCAAAAGTTGATTCCGGTCTGTCCGGTAGGTGGTTCCGGCGTGCACGGCACGTGGTTCTGGTACGTGTCAGAGGTGGTTGCGTATGCCCAACAGGTGATTCTGGACTGTCCGCCACGTGCTTCTGGCACCTCTGAGAGGTGGTTCCAACATGCCCGGCAGGTCATTTCGGAGAGTCGTCCAAGTGGTTCTGGCGTAGCCCGCAGGTGATTTTGGCGTGTCCGGCAGGTGTTTCTGGGAGTCCAGCAGGTGGCTCCGGCATGCTCGGCAGGTGCTTCCGGCGTCTCCGGCACTTGGTTCTGGTGTGTCTGAGAGCTGGTTCCGGCATGTCCGGCAGATGATTCCGGAGTGTCCGCCAAGTGGTTCTGGCATACCCAGCAGGTGATTTTGGCGTGTCAGGGAGGTGGTACCGGTGAGTCGAGCAGGTGCTTCCGGCGTGCTCGGCAGTTGGTTCAGGCGGTTCTGGCAGGTGGTATCCGTCTGTTCGGGGTGTGGTTCCAGCATCTCATGAACACGTTTCTGGCACGTCTGAGATGTGGTTCCAGCCGGCCCGACAGGTGTTTCCGCAGTGTCTGCCAAGTGGTTCTGGCGTAGTTGGCAGGTGATTTTGGCATGACTGGCAGGTGGTTCCAGCAAGCCTGGCAGGTGATTCCAAAGTGTTCACCAACTGGTTGTGGCGTAGCCGGCAGGTGATTTTTGCGTGATCGTCAGGTGGTTCTGGCGAGTCGAGCAGGTGGTTCTGGCGTGCTCGGCTGGTGCTTCCGGGGTCATTGGCACGGGGTTCTGGCATGTCTGAGAGGTGGTTCCTGCATGCCCGGCAAGTGATTCCGGAGTGCTCGCCAAGTGGTTCTGGCATAGTCGGCAGGTGATTTTGGCATGTCCGGCAGGTGGTTCAGGCGAGTTGAGCAGGTGGTTCGAACGTGCTTGGCAGGTGCTTCCGGCGTCTCCGGCACGTGTTTCTGGCACATCTGACAGGTGGTTCCGGCATGCCCGAAAGGTGATTCCGGTCTGTCCGGTAGGTGGTTCCAGCCTGCACGGCATGTGGTTCTGGTACGTCTCAGAGGTGGTTGCGCATGCCCAACAGGTGATTCCGGACTGTCCGCGACGTGGTTCTGGCACGTCTGAGAGGTGGTTCCGACATGCCCGGCAGGTCATCCCGGAGAGTCGTCCAAGTGGTTCTGGCATAGCACGCAGGTGATTTTGGCGTGTCTGGCAGGTTGTTCCGTTGTGCTTGGCAGGTGGTTCAGGCTTGGCCGGCAGGTGGTTCCAGACTGTCCAGGACGTGTTTCCAGCTTCTCCGGCAGGTGGTTCTGGTACGTGTGAGAGGTGGTTCCGCCATGGCTGGCAGGTGATTCCGGACCGTCCCCCAGGTGGTTCTGGCATAGCCAGCAGTTGATATTGGCCTGTCCGGCAGGTGGTTCCAGCGAGTCGAACAGGTGGCTCCGGCGTGCTCGGCAGGTGGTTCCGGTCTGTCCGGTAGGTGATTCCGGCGTGTCCGGCACGTGCTTCCGGCACGTCTGAGAGGTGGTTCCGGCATGAGCGACAGGTGATTTCGGAGTGTCCGCCAGGTGGTTCTGGCGTACCCGGCAGGTGATTTTGGCGTGTCCGGCAGGTGTTTCTGGCGAGTCGAGCAGGTGGCTCCGGCATGCTCGGCAGGTGCTTCCGGCGTCTCCGGCACGTGGTTCTGGTGTGTCTGAGAGCTGGTTCCGGCATGTCCGGCAGATGATTCCGGAGTGTCCGCCAAGTGGTTCTGGCATACCCGGCTGGTGATTTGCGCATGTCAGGCAGGTGGTTCCGGCGAGTCGAGCAGGTGGCTCCGGCGTGCTCGGCAGGTTGTTCAGACGGGTCTGGCAGGTGTTTTCCGTCTGTTCGTGGTGTGGTTCCAGCATCTCATGCACATGGTTCTGGCACGTCTGAGATGTGGTTCCGGCCGGCCCGACAGGTGTTTCCACAGTGTCCGCCAAGTGGTACTGGCGTAGTTGGCAGGTGATTTTGGCATGACCGGCAGGTGGTTCCAGCAAGCCCGGCAGGTGATTCCGAAGTGTTCCCCAACTGGTTGTGGCGTAGCCGGCAGGTGATTTTTGCGTGTCCGGCAGGTGGTTCTGGCGAGTCGAGCAGGTGGTTCCGGCGTGCTCGGCAGGTGCTTCCGGGGTCATTGGCACGTGGTTCTGGCATATCTGAGAGGTGGTTCCGGCAAGCCCGGCAGGTGATTCCGGAGTGTCCGCCAGGTGGTTCTGGCATACCCGGCAGGTGATTTTGGCGTGTCCGGCAGGGGTTTCTGGCGAGTCGAGCAGGTGGCTCCGGCATGCTCGGCAGGTGCTTCCGGCGTCTCCGGCACTTGGTTCTGGTGTGTCTGAGAGCTGGTTCCGGCATGTCCGGCAGATGATTCCAGACTGTCCACCAAGTGGTTCTGGCATACTCAGCAGGTGATTTTGGCGTGTCAGGGAGGTGGTACCGGTGAGTCGAGCCGGTGGTTCAGGCGGTTCTGGCAGGTGGTATCCGTCTGTTCGGGGTGTGGTTCCAGCATCTCATGAACACGTTTCTGGCACGTCTGAGATGTGGTTCCAGCCGGCCCGACAGGTGTTTCCGCAGTGTCCGCCAAGCGGTTCTGGCGTAGTTGGCAGGTGATTTTGGCATGACTGGCAGGTGGTTCCAGCAAGCCTGGCAGGTGATTCCAAAGTGTTCACCAACTGGTTGTGGCGTAGCCGGCAGGTGATTTTTGCGTGATCGGCAGGTGGTTCTGGCGAGTCGAGCAGGTGGTTCCGGCGTGCTCGGCTGGTGCTTCCGGGGTCATTGGCACGGGGTTCTGGCATGTCTGAGAGGTGGTTCCTGCATGCCCGGCAAGTGATTCCGGAGTGTTCGCCAAGTGGTTCTGGCATAGTCGGCAGGTGATTTTGGCATGTCCGGCAGGTGGTTCAGGCGAGTTGAGCAGGTGGTTCCAACGTGCTTGGCAGGTGCTTCCGGCGTCTCCGGCACGTGTTTCTGGCACATCTGACAGGTGGTTCCGGCATGCCCGAAAGGTGATTCCGGTCTGTCCGGTAGGTGGTTCCAGCCTGCACGGCATGTGGTTCTGGTACGTCTCAGAGGTGGTTGCGCATGCCCAACAGGTGATTCCGGACTGTCCGCCACATGGTTCTGGCACGTCTGAGAGGTGGTTCCGGCATGCCCGGCAGGTCATCCCAGAGAGTCCTCCAAGTGGTTCTGGCATAACACGCAGGTGATTTTGGCCTGTCTGGCAGGTTGTTCCGTTGTGCTTGGCAGGTGGTTCAGGCTTGGCCGGCAGGTGGTTCCAGACTGTCCAGGACGTGTTTCCAGCTTCTCCGGCAGGGGGTTCTGGTACGTGTGAGAGGTGGTTCCGCCATGGCTGGCAGGTGATTCCGGACCGTCCCCCAGGTGGTTCTGGCATAGCCAGCAGTTGATATTGGCCTGTCCGGCAGATGGTTCCAGCGAGTCGAACAGGTGGCTCCGGCGTGCTCGGCAGGTGGTTCCGGTCTGTCCGGTAGGTGATTCCGGCGTGTCCGGCACGTGCTTCCGGCACGTCTGAGAGGTGGTTCCGGCATGCGCGACAGGTGATTTCGGAGTGTCCGCCAGGTGGTTCTGGCGTACCCGGCAGGTGATTTTGGCGTGTCCGGCAGGTGTTTCTGGCGAGTCGAGCAGGTGGCTCCGGCATGCTCGGCAGGTGCTTCCGGCGTCTCCGGCACGTGGTTCTGGTGTGTCTGAGAGCTGGTTCCGGCATGTCCGGCAGATGATTCCGGAGTGTCCGCCAAGTGGTTCTGGCATACCCGGCTGGTGATTTGGGCATGTCAGGTAGGTGGTTCCGGCGAGTCGAGCAGGTGGCTCCGGCGTGCTCGGCAGGTTGTTCAGACGGGTCTGGCAGGTGTTTTCCGTCTGTTCGGGGTGTGGTTCCAGCATCTCATGCACATGGTTGTGGCACGTCTGAGATGTGGTTCCGGCCGGCCCGACAGGTGTTTCCACAGTGTCCGCCAAGTGGTACTGGCATAGTTGGCACGTGATTTTGGCATGACCGGCAGGTGATTCCAGCAAGCCCGGCAGGTGATTCCGAAGTGTTCCGCAACTGGTTGTGGCGTAGCCGGCAGGTGATTTTTGCGTGTCCGGCAGGTGGTTCTGGCGAGTCGAGCAGGTGGTTCCGGCGTGCTCGGCAGGTGCTTCCGGGGTCATTGGCACGTGGTTCTGGCATATCTGAGAGGTGGTTCCGGCATGCCCGGCAGGTGATTCCGGAGTGTTCGCCAAGTGTTTCCGGCGTAGCCGGCAGGTGAGTTTGCATGTCCAGCGGTCGTTCCGGCGGGTCGAGCCGGTGGATCCGGCGTGTCCGGCAGGTGGTTCCGGTCTGTCCGGCAGGTGGTTCTGTGGTGTCCGGCACGAGGTTCAGTCTGAGAGGCTGTGCCGGCATGCCCCTCACGTGATTCCGGCTTGTCCCCGAAGTGGTGCTGGTGTAGCGGGCAGGTGATTTTGGCGTGTCCGGCAGGTGGTTCAGGCGAGTTGAGCAGGTGGTTGCGACGTGCTCGGCAGGTGCTTCCGGCGTCTCCGGCACGTGTTTCTGGCACATCTGACTGGTGGTTCCGGCATGCCCAAAAGTTGATTCCGGTCTGTCTGGTAGGTGGTTGCGGCGTGCACGGCACGTGGTTCTGGTACGTGTCAGAGGTGGTTGCGTATGCCCAACAGGTGATTCCGGACTGTCCGCCACGTGCTTCTGGCACGTCTGAGAGGTGGTTCCAACATGCCCGGCAGGTCATTTCGGAGAGTCGTCCAAGTGGTTGTGGCGTAGCCGGCAGGTGATTTTTGCGTGATCGGCAGGTGGTTCTGGCGAGTCGAGCAGGTGGTTCCGGCGTGCTCGGCTGGTGCTTCCGGGGTCATTGACACGGTGTTCTGGCATGTCTGAGAGGTGGTTCCTTCATGCCCGGCAAGTGATTCCGGAGTGTTCGCCAAGTGGTTCTGGCATAGTCGGCAGGTGATTTTGGCATGTCCGGCAGGTGGTTCAGGCGAGTTGAGCAGGTGGTTCCAACGTGCTTGGCAGGTGCTTCCGGCGTCTCCGGCACGTGTTTCTGGCACATCTGACAGGTGGTTCCGGCATGCCCGAAAGGTGATTCCGGTCTGTCCGGTAGGTGGTGCCAGCCTGCACGGCATGTGGTTCTGGTACGTCTCAGAGGTGGTTGCGCATGCCCAACAGGTGATTCCGGACTGTCCGCCACATGATTCTGGCACGTCTGAGAGGTGGTTCCGGCATGAGCGACAGGTGATTTCGGAGTGTCCGCCAGGTGGTTCTGGCGTACCCGGCAGGTGATTTTGGCGTGTCCGGCAGGTGTTTCTGGCGAGTCGAGCAGGTGGCTCCGGCATGCTCGGCAGGTGCTTCCGGCGTCTACGGCACGTGGTTCTGCTGTGTCTGAGAGCTGGTTCCGGCATGTCCGGCAGATGATTCCAGAGTGTCCGCCAAGTGGTTCTGGCATACCCGGCTGGTGATTTGGGCATGTCAGGTAGGTGGTTCCGGCGAGTCGAGCAGGTGGCTCCGGCGTGCTCGGCAGGTTGTTCAGACGGGTCAGGCAGGTGTTTTCCGTCTGTTCGAGGTGTGGTTCCAGCATCTCATGCACATGGTTCTGGCACGTCTGAGATGTGGTTCCAGCCGGCCCGACAGGTGTTTCCACAGTGTCCGCCAAGTGGTACTGGCGTAGTTGGCAGGTGATTTTGGCATGACCGGCAGGTGGTTCCAGCAAGCCCGGCAGGTGATTCCGAAGTGTTCCCCAACTGGTTGTGGCGTAGCCGGCAGGTGATTTTTGCGTGTCCGGCAGGTGGTTCTGGCGAGTCGAGCAGGTGGTTCCGGCGTGCTCGGCAGGTGCTTCCGGGGTCATTGGCACGTGCTTCTGGCATATCTGAGAGGTGGTTCCGGCATGCCCGGCAGGTGATTCCGGAGTGTTCGCCAAGTGATTCCGGCGTAGCCGGCAGGTGAGTTTGCATGTCCAGCGGTCGTTCCGGCGGGTCGAGCCGGTGGTTCCGGCGTGTCCGGCAGGTGGTTCCGGTCTGTCCGGCCGGTGGTTCTGTGGTGTCCGGCACGAGGTTCAGTCTGAGAGGCTGTGCTGGCATGCCCCTCACGTGATTCCGGCTTGTCCCCGAAGTGGTGCTGGTGTAGCGGGCAGGTGATTTTGGCGTGTCCGGCAGGTGGTTCAGGCGAGTTGAGCAGGTGGTTGCGACGTGCTCGGCAGGTGCTTCCGGCGTCTCCGGCACGTGTTTCTGGCACATCTGACTGGTGGTTCCGGCATGCCCAAAAGTTGATTCCGGTCTGTCCGGTAGGTGGTTCCGGCGTGCACGGCACGTGGTTCTGGTACGTGTCAGAGGTGGTTGCGTATGCCCAACAGGTGATTCCGGACTGTCCGCCACGTGCTTCTGGCACGTCTGAGAGGTGGTTCCAACATGCCCGGCAGGTCATTTCGGAGAGTCGTCCAAGTGGTTCTGGCGTAGCCCGCAGGTGATTTTGGCGTGTCCGGCAGGTGGTACCGCCGTGCTCGGCAGGTGGTTCAGGCATGGCCGTCACGTGGTTCCAGTCTGTCCAGGACGTGTTTCCAGCTTCTCCGGCAGGTGGTTCTGGTACGTCTCAGAGGTGGTTCCGCCATGGCTGGCAGGTGATCCCGGACTGTCCCCCAGGTGGTTCTGGCGTAGCCAGCAGTTGATATTGGCCTGTCCGGCAGGTGGTTCCAGCGAGTCGAACAGGTGGCTCCGGCGTTCTTGGCAGGTGGTTCCGGTCTGTCCGGTAGGTGTTTCCGGCGTGTCTGGCACGTGCTTCCGGCACGTCTGAGAGTTGGTTCCGGCATGCGCGGCAGGTGATTCCGTAGTGTCCGCCAGGTGGTTCTGGCATACCCGGCAGGTGATTTTGGCGTGTCCGGCAGGTGTTTCTGGGAGTCCAGCAGGTGGCTCCGGCATGCTCGGCAGGTGCTTCCGGCGTCTCCGGCACTTGGTTCTGGTGTGTCTGAGAGCTGGTTCCGGCATGTCCGGCAGATGATTCCGGAGTGTCCGCCAAGTGGTTCTGGCATACCCAGCAGGTGATTTTGGCGTGTCAGGGAGGTGGTACCGGTGAGTCGAGCAGGTGGTTCCGGCGTGCTCGGCAGGTGGTTCAGGCGGTTCTGGCAGGTGGTATCCGTCTGTTCGGGGTGTGGTTCCAGCATCTCATGAACACGTTTCTGGCACGTCTGAGATGTGGTTCCAGCCGGCCCGACAGGTGTTTCCGCAGTGTCCGCCAAGCGGTTCTGGCGTAGTTGGCAGGTGATTTTGGCATGACTGGAAGGTGGTTCCAGCAAGCCTGGCAGGTGATTCCAAAGTGTTCACCAACTGGTTGTGGCGTAGCCGGCAGGTGATTTTTGCGTGATCGGCAGGTGGTTCTGGCGAGTCGAGCAGGTGGTTCCGGCGTGCTCGGCTGGTGCTTCCGGGGTCTTTGGCACGGGGTTCTGGCATGTGTGAGAGGTGGTTCCTGCATGCCCGGCAAGTGATTCCGGAGTGTTCGCCAAGTGGTTCTGGCATAGTCGGCAGGTGATTTTGGCATGTCCGGCAGGTGGTTCAGGCGAGTTGAGCAGGTGGTTCGAACGTGCTTGGCAGGTGCTTCCGGCGTCTCCGGCACGTGTTTCTGGCACATCTGACAGGTGGTTCCGGCATGCCCGAAAGGTGATTCCGGTCTGTCCGGTAGGTGGTTCCAGCCTGCACGGCATGTGGTTCTGGTACGTCTCAGAGGTGGTTGCGCATGCCCAACAGGTGATTCCGGACTGTCCGCCACATGGTTCTGGCACGTCTGAGAGGTGGTTCCGGCATGCCCGGCAGGTCATCCCGGAGAGTCCTCCAAGTGGTTCTGGCATAACACGCAGGTGATTTTGGCGTGTCTGGCAGGTTGTTCCGTTGTGCTTGGCAGGTGGTTCAGGCTTGGCCGGCAGGTGGTTGCAGACTGTCCAGGACGTGTTTCCAGCTTCTCCGGCAGGTGGTTCTGGTACGTCTGAGAGGTGGTTCCGCCATGGCTGGCAGGTGATTCCGGACCGTCCCCCAGGTGGTTCTGGCATAGCCAGCAGTTGATATTGGCCTGTCCGGCAGGTGGTTCCAGCGAGTCGAACAGGTGGCTCCGGCATCTCGGCAGGTGGTTCCGGTCTGTCCGGTAGGTGATTCCGGCGTGTCCGGCACGTGCTTCCGGCACGTCTGAGAGGTGGTTCCGGCATGCGCGACAGGTGATTTCGGAGTGTCCGCCAGGTGGTTCGGGCGTACCCGGCAGGTGATTTTGGCGTGTCCGGCAGGTGTTTCTGGCGAGTCGAGCAGGTGGCTCCGGCATGCTCGGCAGGTGCTTCCGGCGTCTCCGGCACGTGGTTCTGGTGTGTCTGAGAGCTGGTTCCGGCATGTCCGGCAGATGATTCCGGAGTGTCCACCAAGTGGTTCTGGCATACCCGGCTGGTGATTTGGGCATGTCAGGTAGGTGGTTCCGGCGAGTCGAGCAGGTGGCTCCGGCGTGCTCGGCAGGTTGTTCAGACGGGTCTGGCAGGTGTTTTCCGTCTGTTCGGGGTGTGGTTCCAGCATCTCATGCACATGGTTCTGGCACGTCTGAGATGTGGTTCCGGCCGGCCCGACAGGTGTTTCCACAGTGTCCGCCAAGTGGTACTGGCATAGTTGGCAGGTGATTTTGGCATGACCGGCAGGTGGTTCCAGCAAGCCCGGCAGGTGATTCCGAAGTGTTCCCCAACTGGTTGTGGCGTAGCCGGCAGGTGATTTTTGCGTGTCCGGCAGGTGGTTCTGGCGAGTCGAGCAGGTGGTTCCGGCGTGCTCGGCAGGTGCTTCCGGGGTCATTGGCACGTGGTTCTGGCATATCTGAGAGGTGGTTCCGGCATGCCCGGCAGGTGATTCCGGAGTGTTCGCCAAGTGTTTCCGGCGTAGCCGGCAGGTGAGTTTGCATGTCCAGCGGTCGTTCCGGCGGGTCGAGCCGGTGGTTCCGGCGTGTCCGGCAGGTGGTCCCGGTCTGTCCGGCAGGTGGTTCTGTGGTGTCCGGCACGAGGTTCAGTCTGAGAGGCTGTGCCGGCATGCCCCTCACGTGATTCCGGCTTGTCCCCGAAGTGGTGCTGGTGTAGCGGGCAGGTGATTTTGGCGTGTCCGGCAGGTGGTTCAGGCGAGTTGAGCAGGTGGTTGCGACGTGCTCGGCAGGTGCTTCCGGCGTCTCCGGCACGTGTTTCTGGCACATCTGACTGGTGGTTCCGGCATGCCCAAAAGTTGATTCCGGTCTGTCCGGTAGGTGGTTGCGGCGTGCACGGCACGTGGTTCTGGTACGTGTCAGAGGTGGTTGCGTATGCCCAACAGGTGATTCCGGACTGTCCGCCACGTGCTTCTGGCACGTCTGAGAGGTGGTTCCAACATGCCCGGCAGGTCATTTCGGAGAGTCGTCCAAGTGGTTCTGGCGTAGCCCGCAGGTGATTTTGGCGTGTCCGGCAGGTGGTTCCGCCGTGCTCGGCAGGTGGTTCAGGCATGGCCGTCACGTGGTTCCAGTCTGTCCAGGACGTGTTTCCAGCTTCTCCGGCAGGTGGTTCTGGTACGTCTCAGAGGTGGTTCCGCCATGGCGGGCAGGTGATCCCGGACTGTCCCCCAGGTGGTTCTGGCATAGCCAGCAGTTGATATTGCCCTGTCCGGCAGGTGGTTCCAGCGAGTCGAACAGGTGGCTCCGGCGTTCTTGGCAGGTGGTTCCGGTCTGTCCGGTAGGTGTTTCCGGCGTGTCTGGCACGTGCTTCCGGCATGCGCGGCAGGTGATTCCGTACTGTCCTCCAGGTGGTTCTGGCATACCCGGCAGGTGATTTTGGCGTGTCCGGCAGGTGTTTCTGGCGAGTCGAGCAGGTGGCTCCGGCATGCTCGGCAGGTGCTTCCGGCGTCTCCGGCACTTGGTTCTGGTGTGTCTGAGAGCTGGTTCCGGCATGTCCGGCAGATGATTCGGGAGTGTCCGCCAAGTGGTTCTGGCATACCCAGCAGGTGATTTTGGCGTGTCAGGGAGGTGGTACCGGTGAGTCGAGCAGGTGGTTCCGGCGTGCTCGGCAGGTGGTTCAGGTGGTTCTGGCAGGTGGTATCCGTCTGTTCGGGGTGTGGTTCCAGCATCTCATGAACACGTTTCTGGCACGTCTGAGATGTGGTTCCAGCCGGCCCGACAGGTGTTTCCGCAGTGTCCGCCAAGCGGTTCTGGCGTAGTTGGCAGGTGATTTTGGCATGACTGGCAGGTGGTTCCAGCAAGCCTGGCAGGTGATTCCAAAGTGTTCACCAACTGGTTGTGGCGTAGCCGGCAGGTGATTTTTGCGTGATCGGCAGGTGGTTCTGGCGAGTCGAGCAGGTGGTTCCGGCGTGCTCGGCTGGTGCTTCCGGGGTCATTGGCACGGGGTTCTGGCATGTCTGAGAGGTGGTTCCTGCATGCCCGGCAAGTGATTCCGGAGTGTTCGCCAAGTGGTTCTGGCATAGTCGGCAGGTGATTTTGGCATGTCCGGCAGGTGGTTCAGGCGAGTTGAGCAGGTGGTTCCAACGTGCTTGGCAGGTGCTTCCGGCGTCTCCGGCACGTGTTTCTGGCACATCTGACAGGTGGTTCCGGCATGCCCGAAAGGTGATTCCGGTCTGTCCGGTAGGTGGTTCCAGCCTGCACGGCATGTGGTTCTGGTACGTCTCAGAGGTGGTTGCGCATGCCCAACATGTGATTCCGGACTGTCCGCCACATGGTTCTGGCACGTCTGAGAGGTGGTTCCGGCATGCCCGGCATGTCATCCCAGAGAGTCCTCCAAGTGGTTCTGGCATAACACGCAGGTGATTTTGGCGTGTCTGGCAGGTTGTTCCGTTGTGCTTGGCAGGTGTTTCAGGCTTGGCCGGCAGGTGGTTCCAGACTGTCCAGGACGTGTTTCCAGCTTCTCCGGCAGGTGGTTCTGGTACGTCTGAGAGGTGGTTCCGCCATGGCTGGCAGGTGATTCCGGACCGTCCCCCAGGTGGTTCTGGCACAGCCAGCAGTTGATATTGGCCTGTCCGGCAGGTGGTTCCAGCGAGTCGAACAGGTGGCTCCGGCGTGCTCAGCAGGAGGTTCCGGACTGTCCGGTAGGTGATTCCGGCGTGTCCGGCACGTGCTTCCGGCACGTCTGAGAGGTGGTTCCGGCATGCGCGACAGGTGATTTCGGAGTGTCCGCCAGGTGGTTCTGGCGTACCCGGCAGGTGATTTTGGCGTGTCCGGCAGGTGTTTCTGGCGAGTCGAGCAGGTGGCTCCGGCATGCTCGGCAGGTGCTTCCGGCGTCTCCGGCACGTGGTTCTGGTGTGTCTGAGAGCTGGTTCCGGCATGTCCGGCAGATGATTCCGGAGTGTCCGCCAAGTGGTTCTGGCATACCCGGCTGGTGATTTGGGCATGTCAGGTAGGTGGTTCCGGCGAGTCGAGCAGGTGGCTCCGGCGTGCTCGGCAGGTTGTTCAGACAGGTCTGGCAGGTGTTTTCCGTCTGTTCGGTGTGTGGTTCCAGCATCTCATGCACATGGTTCTGGCACGTCTGAGATGTGGTTCCGGCCGGCCCGACAGGTGTTTCCACAGTGTCCGCCAAGTGGTACTGGCGTAGTTGGCCGGTGATTTTGGCATTACCGGAAGGTGGTTCCAGCAAGCCCGGCAGGTGATTCCGAAGTGTTCCCCAACTGGTTGTGGCGTAGCCGGCAGGTGATTTTTGCGTGTCCGGCAGGTGGTTCTGGCGAGTCGAGCAGGTGGTTCCGGCGTGCTCGGCAGGTGCTTCCGGGGTCATTGGCACGTGGTTCTGGCATATCTGAGAGGTGGTTCCGGCATGCCCGGCAGGTGATTCCGGAGTGTTCGCCAAGTGTTTCCGGTGTAGCCGGCAGGTGAGTTTGCATGTCCAGCGGTCGTTCCGGCGGGTCGAGCCGGTGGTTCTGGCCTGTCCGGCAGGTGGTTCTGTGGTGTCCGGCACGAGGTTCAGTCTGAGAGGCTGTGCCGGCATGCCCCTCACGTGATTCCGGCTTGTCCCCGAAGTGGTGCTGGTGTAGCGGGCAGGTGATTTTGGCGTGTCCGGCAGGTGGTTCAGGCGAGTTGAGCAGGTGGTTGCGACGTGCTCGGCAGGTGCTTCCGGCGTCTCCGGCACGTGTTTCTGGCACATCTGACTGGTGGTTCCGGCATGCCCAAAAGTTGATTCCGGTCTGTCCGGTAGGTGGTTGCGGCGTGCACGGCACGTGGTTCTGGTACGTGTCAGAGGTGGTTGCGTATGCCCAACAGGTGATTCCGGACTGTCCGCCACGTGCTTCTGGCACGTCTGAGAGGTGGTTCCAACATGCCCGGCAGGTCATTTCGGAGAGTCGTCCAAGTGGTTCTGGCGTAGCCCGCAGGTGATTTTGGCGTGTCCGGCAGGTGGTTCCGCCGTGCTCGGCAGGTGGTTCAGGCATGGCCGTCACGTGGTTCCAGTCTGTCCAGGACGTGTTTCCAGCTTCTCCGGCAGGTGGTTCTGGTACGTCTCAGAGGTGGTTCCGCCATGGCGGGCAGGTGATCCCGGACTGTCCCCCAGGTGGTTCTGGCATAGCCAGCAGTTGATATTGCCCTGTCCGGCAGGTGGTTCCAGCGAGTCGAACAGGTGGCTCCGGCGTTCTTGGCAGGTGGTTCCGGTCTGTCCGGTAGGTGTTTCCGGCGTGTCTGGCACGTGCTTCCGGCATGCGCGGCAGGTGATTCCGTACTGTCCTCCAGGTGGTTCTGGCATACCCGGCAGGTGATTTTGGCGTGTCCGGCAGGTGTTTCTGGCGAGTCGAGCAGGTGGCTCCGGCATGCTCGGCAGGTGCTTCCGGCGTCTCCGGCACTTGGTTCTGGTGTGTCTGAGAGCTGGTTCCGGCATGTCCGGCAGATGATTCGGGAGTGTCCGCCAAGTGGTTCTGGCATACCCAGCAGGTGATTTTGGCGTGTCAGGGAGGTGGTACCGGTGAGTCGAGCAGGTGGTTCCGGCGTGCTCGGCAGGTGGTTCATGTGGTTCTGGCAGGTGGTATCCGTCTGTTCGGGGTGTGGTTCCAGCATCTCATGAACACGTTTCTGGCACGTCTGAGATGTGGTTCCAGCCGGCCCGACAGGTGTTTCCGCAGTGTCCGCCAAGCGGTTCTGGCGTAGTTGGCAGGTGATTTTGGCATGACTGGCAGGTGGTTCCAGCAAGCCTGGCAGGTGATTCCAAAGTGTTCACCAACTGGTTGTGGCGTAGCCGGCAGGTGATTTTTGCGTGATCGGCAGGTGGTTCTGGCGAGTCGAGCAGGTGGTTCCGGCGTGCTCGGCTGGTGCTTCCGGGGTCATTGGCACGGGGTTCTGGCATGTCTGAGAGGTGGTTCCTGCATGCCCGGCAAGTGATTCCGGAGTGTTCGCCAAGTGGTTCTGGCATAGTCGGCAGGTGATTTTGGCATGTCCGGCAGGTGGTTCAGGCGAGTTGAGCAGGTGGTTCCAACGTGCTTGGCAGGTGCTTCCGGCGTCTCCGGCACGTGTTTCTGGCACATCTGACAGGTGGTTCCGGCATGCCCGAAAGGTGATTCCGGTCAGACCGGTAGGTGGTTCCAGCCTGCACGGCATGTGGTTCTGGTACGTCTCAGAGGTGGTTGCGCATGCCCAACATGTGATTCCGGACTGTCCGCCACATGGTTCTGGCACGTCTGAGAGGTGGTTCCGGCATGCCCGGCATGTCATCCCAGAGAGTCCTCCAAGTGGTTCTGGCATAACACGCAGGTGATTTTGGCGTGTCTGGCAGGTTGTTCCCTTGTGCTTGGCAGGTGTTTCAGGCTTGGCCGGCAGGTGGTTCCAGACTGTCCAGGACGTGTTTCCAGCTTCTCCGGCAGGTGGTTCTGGTACGTCTGAGAGGTGGTTCCGCCATGGCTGGCAGGTGATTCCGGACCGTCCCCCAGGTGGTTCTGGCACAGCCAGCAGTTGATATTGGCCTGTCCGGCAGGTGGTTCCAGCGAGTCGAACAGGTGGCTCCGGCGTGCTCAGCAGGAGGTTCCGGACTGTCCGGTAGGTGATTCCGGCGTGTCCGGCACGTGCTTCCGGCACGTCTGAGAGGTGGTTCCGGCATGCGCGACAGGTGATTTCGGAGTGTCCGCCAGGTGGTTCTGGCGTACCCGGCAGGTGATTTTGGCGTGTCCGGCAGGTGTTTCTGGCGAGTCGAGCAGGTGGCTCCGGCATGCTCGGCAGGTGCTTCCGGCGTCTCCGGCACGTGGTTCTGGTGTGTCTGAGAGCTGGTTCCGGCATGTCCGGCAGATGATTCCGGAGTGTCCGCCAAGTGGTTCTGGCATACCCGGCTGGTGATTTGGGCATGTCAGGTAGGTGGTTCCGGCGAGTCGAGCAGGTGGCTCCGGCGTGCTCGGCAGGTTGTTCAGACAGGTCTGGCAGGTGTTTTCCGTCTGTTCGGTGTGTGGTTCCAGCATCTCATGCACATGGTTCTGGCACGTCTGAGATGTGGTTCCGGCCGGCCCGACAGGTGTTTCCACAGTGTCCGCCAAGTGGTACTGGCGTAGTTGGCCGGTGATTTTGGCATTACCGGAAGGTGGTTCCAGCAAGCCCGGCAGGTGATTCCGAAGTGTTCCCCAACTGGTTGTGGCGTAGCCGGCAGGTGATTTTTGCGTGTCCGGCAGGTGGTTCTGGCGAGTCGAGCAGGTGGTTCCGGCGTGCTCGGCAGGTGCTTCCGGGGTCATTGGCACGTGGTTCTGGCATATCTGAGAGGTGGTTCCGGCATGCCCGGCAGGTGATTCCGGAGTGTTCGCCAAGTGTTTCCGGTGTAGCCGGCAGGTGAGTTTGCATGTCCAGCGGTCGTTCCGGCGGGTCGAGCCGGTGGTTCTGGCCTGTCCGGCAGGTGGTTCTGTGGTGTCCGGCACGAGGTTCAGTCTGAGAGGCTGTGCCGGCATGCCCCTCACGTGATTCCGGCTTGTCCCCGAAGTGGTGCTGGTGTAGCGGGCAGGTGATTTTGGCGTGTCCGGCAGGTGGTTCAGGCGAGTTGAGCAGGTGGTTGCGACGTGCTCGGCAGGTGCTTCCGGCGTCTCCGGCACGTGTTTCTGGCACATCTGACTGGTGGTTCCGGCATGCCCAAAAGTTGATTCCGGTCTGTCCGGTAGGTGGTTGCGGCGTGCACGGCACGTGGTTCTGGTACGTGTCAGAGGTGGTTGCGTATGCCCAACAGGTGATTCCGGACTGTCCGCCACGTGCTTCTGGCACGTCTGAGAGGTGGTTCCAACATGCCCGGCAGGTCATTTCGGAGAGTCGTCCAAGTGGTTCTGGCGTAGCCCGCAGGTGATTTTGGCGTGTCCGGCAGGTGGTTCCGCCGTGCTCGGCAGGTGGTTCAGGCATGGCCGTCACGTGGTTCCAGTCTGTCCAGGACGTGTTTCCAGCTTCTCCGGCAGGTGGTTCTGGTACGTCTGAGAGGTGGTTCCGCCATGGCGGGCAGGTGATCCCGGACTGTCCCCCAGGTGGTTCTGGCATAGCCAGCAGTTGATATTGCCCTGTCCGGCAGGTGGTTCCAGCGAGTCGAACAGGTGGCTCCGGCGTTCTTGGCAGGTGGTTCCGGTCTGTCCGGTAGGTGTTTCCGGCGTGTCTGGCACGTGCTTCCGGCATGCGCGGCAGGTGATTCCGTACTGTCCTCCAGGTGGTTCTGGCATACCCGGCAGGTGATTTTGGCGTGTCCGGCAGGTGTTTCTGGCGAGTCGAGCAGGTGGCTCCGGCATGCTCGGCAGGTGCTTCCGGCGTCTCCGGCACTTGGTTCTGGTGTGTCTGAGAGCTGGTTCCGGCATGTCCGGCAGATGATTCCGGAGTGTCCGCCAAGTGGTTCTGGCATACCCAGCAGGTGATTTTGGCGTGTCAGGGAGGTGGTACCGGTGAGTCGAGCAGGTGGTTCCGGCGTGCTCAGCATGTGGTTCAGGCGGTTCTGGCAGGTGGTATCCGTCTGTTCGGGGTGTGGTTCCAGCATCTCATGAACACGTTTCTGGCACGTCTGAGATGTGGTTCCAGCCGGCCCGACAGGTGTTTCCGCAGTGTCCGCCAAGCGGTTCTGGCGTAGTTGGCAGGTGATTTTGGCATGACTGGCAGGTGGTTCCAGCAAGCCTGGCAGGTGATTCCAAAGTGTTCACCAACTGGTTGTGGCGTAGCCGGCAGGTGATTTTTGCGTGATCGGCAGGTGGTTCTGGCGAGTCGAGCAGGTGGTTCCGGCGTGCTCGGCTGGTGCTTCCGGGGTCATTGGCACGGGGTTCTGGCATGTCTGAGAGGTGGTTCCTGCATGCCCGGCAAGTGATTCCGGAGTGTTCGCCAAGTGGTTCTGGCATAGTCGGCAAGTGATTTTGGCATGTCCGGCAGGTGGTTCAGGCGAGTTGAGCAGGTGGTTCGAACGTGCTTGGCAGGTGCTTCCGGCGTCTCCGGCACGTGTTTCTGGCACATCTGACAGGTGGTTCCGGCATGCCCGAAAGGTGATTCCGGTCTGTCCGGTAGGTGGTTCCAGCCTGCACGGCATGTGGTTCTGGTACGTCTCAGAGGTGGTTGCGCATGCCCAACAGGTGATTCCGGACTGTCCGCCACGTGGTTCTGGCACGTCTGAGAGGTGGTTCCGGCACGCCCGGCAGGTCATCCCAGAGAGTCCTCCAAGTGGTTCTGGCATAACACGCAGGTGATTTTGGCGTGTCTGGCAGGTTGTTCCGTTGTGCTTGGCAGGTGGTTCAGGCTTGGCCGGCAGGTGGTTCCAGACTGTCCAGGACGTGTTTCCAGCTTCTCCGGCAGGTGGTTCTGGTGTGTCTGAGAGGTGGTTCCGCCATGGCTGGCAGGTGATTCCGGACCATCCCCCAGGTGGTTCTGGCATAGCCAGCAGTTAATATTGGCCTGTCCGGCAGGTGGTTCCAGCGAGTCGAACAGGTGGCTCCGGCGTGCTCGGCAGGTGCTTCCGGGGTCATTGGCACGTGGTTCTGGCATATCTGAGAGGTGGTTCCGGCATGCCCGGCAGGTGATTCCGGAGTGTTCGCCAAGTGTTTGCGGCGTAGCCGGCAGGTGATTTTGCATGTCCAGCGGTCGTTCCGGCGGGTCGAGCCGGTGGTTCCCGCGTGTCCGGCAGGTGGTTCTGGTCTGTCCGGCAGGTGGTTCTGTGGTGTCCGGCACGAGGTTCAGTGTGAGAGGCTGTGCCGGCATGCCCCTCACGTGATTCCGGCTTGTCCCCGAAGTGGTGCTGGTGTAGCGGGCAGGTGATTTTGGCGTGTCCGGCAGGTGGTTCAGGCGAGTTGAGCAGGTGGTTGCGACGTGCTCGGCAGGTGCTTCCGGCGTCTCCGGCACGTGTTTCTGGCACATCTGACTGGTGGTTCCGACATGCCCAAAAGTGGATTCCGGTCTGTCCGATAGGTGGTTGCGGCGTGCACGGCACGTGGTTCTGGTACGTGTCAGAGGTGGTTGCGTATGCCCAACAGGTGATTCCGGACTGTCCGCCACGTGCTTCTGGCACGTCTGAGAGGTGGTTCCAACATGCCCGGCAGGTCATTTCGGAGAGTCGTCCAAGTGGTTCTGGCGTAGCCCGCAGGTGATTTTGGCGTGTCCGACAGGTGGTTCCGCCGTGCTCGGCAGGTGGTTCAGGCATGGCCGTCACGTGGTTCCAGTCTGTCCAGGACGTGTTTCCAGCTTCTCCGGCAGGTGGTTCTGGTACGTCTGAGAGGTGGTTCCGCCATGGCTGGCAGGTGATCCCGGACTGTGCCCCAGGTGGTTCTGGCATAGCCAGCATTTGATATTGGCCTGTCCGGCAGGTGGTTCCAGCGAGTCGAACAGGTGGCTCCGGCGTTCTTGGCAGGTGGTTCCGGTCTGTCCGGTAGGTGTTTCCGGCGTGTCTGGCACGTGCTTCCTGCATGCGCGGCAGGTGATTCCGTAGTGTCCGCCAGGTGGTTCTGGCATACCCGGCAGGTGATTTTGGCGTGTCCGGCAGGTGTTTCTGGCGAGTCGAGCAGGTGGCTCCGGCATGCTCGGCAGGTGCTTCCGGCGTCTCCGGCACTTGGTTCTGGTGTGTCTGAGAGCTGGTTCCGGCATGTCCGGCAGATGATTCGGGAGTGTCCGCCAAGTGGTTCTGGCATACCCAGCAGGTGATTTTGGCGTGTCAGGGAGGTGGTACCGGTGAGTCGAGCAGGTGGTTCCGGCGTGCTCGGCAGGTGGTTCATGTGGTTCTGGCAGGTGGTATCCGTCTGTTCGGGGTGTGGTTCCAGCATCTCATGAACACGTTTCTGGCACGTCTGAGATGTGGTTCCAGCCGGCCCGACAGGTGTTTCCGCAGTGTCCGCCAAGCGGTTCTGGCGTAGTTGGCAGGTGATTTTGGCATGACTGGCAGGTGGTTCCAGCAAGCCTGGCAGGTGATTCCAAAGTGTTCACCAACTGGTTGTGGCGTAGCCGGCAGGTGATTTTTGCGTGATCGGCAGGTGGTTCTGGCGAGTCGAGCAGGTGGTTCCGGCGTGCTCGGCTGGTGCTTCCGGGGTCATTGGCACGGGGTTCTGGCATGTCTGAGAGGTGGTTCCTGCATGCCCGGCAAGTGATTCCGGAGTGTTCGCCAAGTGGTTCTGGCATAGTCGGCAGGTGATTTTGGCATGTCCGGCAGGTGGTTCAGGCGAGTTGAGCAGGTGGTTCCAACGTGCTTGGCAGGTGCTTCCGGCGTCTCCGGCACGTGTTTCTGGCACATCTGACAGGTGGTTCCGGCATGCCCGAAAGGTGATTCCGGTCTGTCCGGTAGGTGGTTCCAGCCTGCACGGCATGTGGTTCTGGTACGTCTCAGAGGTGGTTGCGCATGCCCAACATGTGATTCCGGACTGTCCGCCACATGGTTCTGGCACGTCTGAGAGGTGGTTCCGGCATGCCCGGCATGTCATCCCAGAGAGTCCTCCAAGTGGTTCTGGCATAACACGCAGGTGATTTTGGCGTGTCTGGCAGGTTGTTCCCTTGTGCTTGGCAGGTGTTTCAGGCTTGGCCGGCAGGTGGTTCCAGACTGTCCAGGACGTGTTTCCAGCTTCTCCGGCAGGTGGTTCTGGTACGTCTGAGAGGTGGTTCCGCCATGGCTGGCAGGTGATTCCGGACCGTCCCCCAGGTGGTTCTGGCACAGCCAGCAGTTGATATTGGCCTGTCCGGCAGGTGGTTCCAGCGAGTCGAACAGGTGGCTCCGGCGTGCTCAGCAGGAGGTTCCGGACTGTCCGGTAGGTGATTCCGGCGTGTCCGGCACGTGCTTCCGGCACGTCTGAGAGGTGGTTCCGGCATGCGCGACAGGTGATTTCGGAGTGTCCGCCAGGTGGTTCTGGCGTACCCGGCAGGTGATTTTGGCGTGTCCGGCAGGTGTTTCTGGCGAGTCGAGCAGGTGGCTCCGGCATGCTCGGCAGGTGCTTCCGGCGTCTCCGGCACGTGGTTCTGGTGTGTCTGAGAGCTGGTTCCGGCATGTCCGGCAGATGATTCCGGAGTGTCCGCCAAGTGGTTCTGGCATACCCGGCTGGTGATTTGGGCATGTCAGGTAGGTGGTTCCGGCGAGTCGAGCAGGTGGCTCCGGCGTGCTCGGCAGGTTGTTCAGACAGGTCTGGCAGGTGTTTTCCGTCTGTTCGGTGTGTGGTTCCAGCATCTCATGCACATGGTTCTGGCACGTCTGAGATGTGGTTCCGGCCGGCCCGACAGGTGTTTCCACAGTGTCCGCCAAGTGGTACTGGCGTAGTTGGCCGGTGATTTTGGCATTACCGGAAGGTGGTTCCAGCAAGCCCGGCAGGTGATTCCGAAGTGTTCCCCAACTGGTTGTGGCGTAGCCGGCAGGTGATTTTTGCGTGTCCGGCAGGTGGTTCTGGCGAGTCGAGCAGGTGGTTCCGGCGTGCTCGGCAGGTGCTTCCGGGGTCATTGGCACGTGGTTCTGGCATATCTGAGAGGTGGTTCCGGCATGCCCGGCAGGTGATTCCGGAGTGTTCGCCAAGTGTTTCCGGTGTAGCCGGCAGGTGAGTTTGCATGTCCAGCGGTCGTTCCGGCGGGTCGAGCCGGTGGTTCTGGCCTGTCCGGCAGGTGGTTCTGTGGTGTCCGGCACGAGGTTCAGTCTGAGAGGCTGTGCCGGCATGCCCCTCACGTGATTCCGGCTTGTCCCCGAAGTGGTGCTGGTGTAGCGGGCAGGTGATTTTGGCGTGTCCGGCAGGTGGTTCAGGCGAGTTGAGCAGGTGGTTGCGACGTGCTCGGCAGGTGCTTCCGGCGTCTCCGGCACGTGTTTCTGGCACATCTGACTGGTGGTTCCGGCATGCCCAAAAGTTGATTCCGGTCTGTCCGGTAGGTGGTTGCGGCGTGCACGGCACGTGGTTCTGGTACGTGTCAGAGGTGGTTGCGTATGCCCAACAGGTGATTCCGGACTGTCCGCCACGTGCTTCTGGCACGTCTGAGAGGTGGTTCCAACATGCCCGGCAGGTCATTTCGGAGAGTCGTCCAAGTGGTTCTGGCGTAGCCCGCAGGTGATTTTGGCGTGTCCGGCAGGTGGTTCCGCCGTGCTCGGCAGGTGGTTCAGGCATGGCCGTCACGTGGTTCCAGTCTGTCCAGGACGTGTTTCCAGCTTCTCCGGCAGGTGGTTCTGGTACGTCTGAGAGGTGGTTCCGCCATGGCTGGCAGGTGATCCCGGACTGTCCCCCAGGTGGTTCTGGCATAGCCAGCAGTTGATATTGCCCTGTCCGGCAGGTGGTTCCAGCGAGTCGAACAGGTGGCTCCGGCGTTCTTGGCAGGTGGTTCCGGTCTGTCCGGTAGGTGTTTCCGGCGTGTCTGGCACGTGCTTCCGGCATGCGCGGCAGGTGATTCCGTACTGTCCTCCAGGTGGTTCTGGCATACCCGGCAGGTGATTTTGGCGTGTCCGGCAGGTGTTTCTGGCGAGTCGAGCAGGTGGCTCCGGCATGCTCGGCAGGTGCTTCCGGCGTCTCCGGCACTTGGTTCTGGTGTGTCTGAGAGCTGGTTCCGGCATGTCCGGCAGATGATTCCGGAGTGTCCGCCAAGTGGTTCTGGCATACCCAGCAGGTGATTTTGGCGTGTCAGGGAGGTGGTACCGGTGAGTCGAGCAGGTGGTTCCGGCGTGCTCAGCATGTGGTTCAGGCGGTTCTGGCAGGTGGTATCCGTCTGTTCGGGGTGTGGTTCCAGCATCTCATGAACACGTTTCTGGCACGTCTGAGATGTGGTTCCAGCCGGCCCGACAGGTGTTTCCGCAGTGTCCGCCAAGCGGTTCTGGCGTAGTTGGCAGGTGATTTTGGCATGACTGGCAGGTGGTTCCAGCAAGCCTGGCAGGTGATTCCAAAGTGTTCACCAACTGGTTGTGGCGTAGCCGGCAGGTGATTTTTGCGTGATCGGCAGGTGGTTCTGGCGAGTCGAGCAGGTGGTTCCGGCGTGCTCGGCTGGTGCTTCCGGGGTCATTGGCACGGGGTTCTGGCATGTCTGAGAGGTGGTTCCTGCATGCCCGGCAAGTGATTCCGGAGTGTTCGCCAAGTGGTTCTGGCATAGTCGGCAAGTGATTTTGGCATGTCCGGCAGGTGGTTCAGGCGAGTTGAGCAGGTGGTTCGAACGTGCTTGGCAGGTGCTTCCGGCGTCTCCGGCACGTGTTTCTGGCACATCTGACAGGTGGTTCCGGCATGCCCGAAAGGTGATTCCGGTCTGTCCGGTAGGTGGTTCCAGCCTGCACGGCATGTGGTTCTGGTACGTCTCAGAGGTGGTTGCGCATGCCCAACAGGTGATTCCGGACTGTCCGCCACGTGGTTCTGGCACGTCTGAGAGGTGGTTCCGGCACGCCCGGCAGGTCATCCCAGAGAGTCCCCCAAGTGGTTCTGGCATAACACGCAGGTGATTTTGGCGTGTCTGGCAGGTTGTTCCGTTGTGCTTGGCAGGTGGTTCAGGCTTGGCCGGCAGGTGGTTCCAGACTGTCCAGGACGTGTTTCCAGCTTCTCCGGCAGGTGGTTCTGGTGTGTCTGAGAGGTGGTTCCGCCATGGCTGGCAGGTGATTCCGGACCATCCCCCAGGTGGTTCTGGCATAGCCAGCAGTTAATATTGGCCTGTCCGGCAGGTGGTTCCAGCGAGTCGAACAGGTGGCTCCGGCGTGCTCGGCAGGTGCTTCCGGGGTCATTGGCACGTGGTTCTGGCATATCTGAGAGGTGGTTCCGGCATGCCCGGCAGGTGATTCCGGAGTGTTCGCCAAGTGTTTGCGGCGTAGCCGGCAGGTGATTTTGCATGTCCAGCGGTCGTTCCGGCGGGTCGAGCCGGTGGTTCCCGCGTGTCCGGCAGGTGGTTCTGGTCTGTCCGGCAGGTGGTTCTGTGGTGTCCGGCACGAGGTTCAGTGTGAGAGGCTGTGCCGGCATGCCCCTCACGTGATTCCGGCTTGTCCCCGAAGTGGTGCTGGTGTAGCGGGCAGGTGATTTTGGCGTGTCCGGCAGGTGGTTCAGGCGAGTTGAGCAGGTGGTTGCGACGTGCTCGGCAGGTGCTTCCGGCGTCTCCGGCACGTGTTTCTGGCACATCTGACTGGTGGTTCCGACATGCCCAAAAGTGGATTCCGGTCTGTCCGATAGGTGGTTCCGGCGTGCACGGCACGTGGTTCTGGTACGTGTCAGAGGTGGTTGCGTATGCCCAACAGGTGATTCCGGACTGTCCGCCACGTGCTTCTGGCACGTCTGAGAGGTGGTTCCAACATGCCCGGCAGGTCATTTCGGAGAGTCGTCCAAGTGGTTCTGGCGTAGCCCGCAGGTGATTTTGGCGTGTCCGACAGGTGGTTCCGCCGTGCTCGGCAGGTGGTTCAGGCATGGCCGTCACGTGGTTCCAGTCTGTCCAGGACGTGTTTCCAGCTTCTCCGGCAGGTGGTTCTGGTACGTCTGAGAGGTGGTTCCGCCATGGCTGGCAGGTGATCCCGGACTGTGCCCCAGGTGGTTCTGGCATAGCCAGCATTTGATATTGGCCTGTCCGGCAGGTGGTTCCAGCGAGTCGAACAGGTGGCTCCGGCGTTCTTGGCAGGTGGTTCCGGTCTGTCCGGTAGGTGTTTCCGGCGTGTCTGGCACGTGCTTCCTGCATGCGCGGCAGGTGATTCCGTAGTGTCCGCCAGGTGGTTCTGGCATACCCGGCAGGTGATTTTGGCGTGTCCGGCAGGTGTTTCTGGCGAGTCGAGCAGGTGGCTCCGGCATGCTCGGCAGGTGCTTCCGGCGTCTCCGGCACTTGGTTCTGGTGTGTCTGAGAGCTGGTTCCGGCATGTCCGGCAGATGATTCCGGAGTGTCCGCCAAGTGGTTCTGGCATACCCAGCAGGTGATTTTGGCGTGTCAGGGAGGTGGTACCGGTGAGTCGAGCAGGTGGTTCCGGCGTGCTCGGCAGGTGGTTCATGTGGTTCTGGCAGGTGGTATCCGTCTGTTCGGGGTGTGGTTCCAGCATCTCATGAACACGTTTCTGGCACGTCTGAGATGTGGTTCCAGCCGGCCCGACAGGTGTTTCCGCAGTGTCCGCCAAGCGGTTCTGGCGTAGTTGGCAGGTGATTTTGGCATGACTGGCAGGTGGTTCCAGCAAGCCTGGCAGGTGATTCCAAAGTGTTCACCAACTGGTTGTGGCGTAGCCGGCAGGTGATTTTTGCGTGATCGGCAGGTGGTTCTGGCGAGTCGAGCAGGTGGTTCCGGCGTGCTCGGCTGGTGCTTCCGGGGTCATTGGCACGGGGTTCTGGCATGTCTGAGAGGTGGTTCCTGCATGCCCGGCAAGTGATTCCGGAGTGTTCGCCAAGTGGTTCTGGCATAGTCGGCAGGTGATTTTGGCATGTCCGGCAGGTGGTTCAGGCGAGTTGAGCAGGTGGTTCCAACGTGCTTGGCAGGTGCTTCCGGCGTCTCCGGCACGTGTTTCTGGCACATCTGACAGGTGGTTCCGGCATGCCCGAAAGGTGATTCCGGTCTGTCCGGTAGGTGGTTCCAGCCTGCACGGCATGTGGTTCTGGTACGTCTCAGAGGTGGTTGCGCATGCCCAACAGGTGATTCCGGACTGTCCGCCACATGGTTCTGGCACGTCTGAGAGGTGGTTCCGGCATGCCCGGCATGTCATCCCAGAGAGTCCTCCAAGTGGTTCTGGCATAACACGCAGGTGATTTTGGCGTGTCTGGCAGGTTGTTCCCTTGTGCTTGGCAGGTGTTTCAGGCTTGGCCGGCAGGTGGTTCCAGACTGTCCAGGACGTGTTTCCAGCTTCTCCGGCAGGTGGTTCTGGTACGTCTGAGAGGTGGTTCCGCCATGGCTGGCAGGTGATTCCGGACCGTCCCCCAGGTGGTTCTGGCACAGCCAGCAGTTGATATTGGCCTGTCCGGCAGGTGGTTCCAGCGAGTCGAACAGGTGGCTCCGGCGTGCTCAGCAGGAGGTTCCGGACTGTCCGGTAGGTGATTCCGGCGTGTCCGGCACGTGCTTCCGGCACGTCTGAGAGGTGGTTCCGGCATGCGCGACAGGTGATTTCGGAGTGTCCGCCAGGTGGTTCTGGCGTACCCGGCAGGTGATTTTGGCGTGTCCGGCAGGTGTTTCTGGCGAGTCGAGCAGGTGGCTCCGGCATGCTCGGCAGGTGCTTCCGGCGTCTCCGGCACGTGGTTCTGGTGTGTCTGAGAGCTGGTTCCGGCATGTCCGGCAGATGATTCCGGAGTGTCCGCCAAGTGGTTCTGGCATACCCGGCTGGTGATTTGGGCATGTCAGGTAGGTGGTTCCGGCGAGTCGAGCAGGTGGCTCCGGCGTGCTCGGCAGGTTGTTCAGACAGGTCTGGCAGGTGTTTTCCGTCTGTTCAGTGTGTGGTTCCAGCATCTCATGCACATGGTTCTGGCACGTCTGAGATGTGGTTCCGGCCGGCCCGACAGGTGTTTCCACAGTGTCCGCCAAGTGGTACTGGCGTAGTTGGCCGGTGATTTTGGCATTACCGGAAGGTGGTTCCAGCAAGCCCGGCAGGTGATTCCGAAGTGTTCCCCAACTGGTTGTGGCGTAGCCGGCAGGTGATTTTTGCGTGTCCGGCAGGTGGTTCTGGCGAGTCGAGCAGGTGGTTCCGGCGTGCTCGGCAGGTGCTTCCGGGGTCATTGGCACGTGGTTCTGGCATATCTGAGAGGTGGTTCCGGCATGCCCGGCAGGTGATTCCGGAGTGTTCGCCAAGTGTTTCCGGTGTAGCCGGCAGGTGAGTTTGCATGTCCAGCGGTCGTTCCGGCGGGTCGAGCCGGTGGTTCTGGCCTGTCCGGCAGGTGGTTCTGTGGTGTCCGGCACGAGGTTCAGTCTGAGAGGCTGTGCCGGCATGCCCCTCACGTGATTCCGGCTTGTCCCCGAAGTGGTGCTGGTGTAGCGGGCAGGTGATTTTGGCGTGTCCGGCAGGTGGTTCAGGCGAGTTGAGCAGGTGGTTGCGACGTGCTCGGCAGGTGCTTCCGGCGTCTCCGGCACGTGTTTCTGGCACATCTGACTGGTGGTTCCGGCATGCCCAAAAGTTGATTCCGGTCTGTCCGGTAGGTGGTTGCGGCGTGCACGGCACGTGGTTCTGGTACGTGTCAGAGGTGGTTGCGTATGCCCAACAGGTGATTCCGGACTGTCCGCCACGTGCTTCTGGCACGTCTGAGAGGTGGTTCCAACATGCCCGGCAGGTCATTTCGGAGAGTCGTCCAAGTGGTTCTGGCGTAGCCCGCAGGTGATTTTGGCGTGTCCGGCAGGTGGTTCCGCCGTGCTCGGCAGGTGGTTCAGGCATGGCCGTCACGTGGTTCCAGTCTGTCCAGGACGTGTTTCCAGCTTCTCCGGCAGGTGGTTCTGGTACGTCTGAGAGGTGGTTCCGCCATGGCGGGCAGGTGATCCCGGACTGTCCCCCAGGTGGTTCTGGCATAGCCAGCAGTTGATATTGCCCTGTCCGGCAGGTGGTTCCAGCGAGTCGAACAGGTGGCTCCGGCGTTCTTGGCAGGTGGTTCCGGTCTGTCCGGTAGGTGTTTCCGGCGTGTCTGGCACGTGCTTCCGGCATGCGCGGCAGGTGATTCCGTACTGTCCTCCAGGTGGTTCTGGCATACCCGGCAGGTGATTTTGGCGTGTCCGGCAGGTGTTTCTGGCGAGTCGAGCAGGTGGCTCCGGCATGCTCGGCAGGTGCTTCCGGCGTCTCCGGCACTTGGTTCTGGTGTGTCTGAGAGCTGGTTCCGGCATGTCCGGCAGATGATTCCGGAGTGTCCGCCAAGTGGTTCTGGCATACCCAGCAGGTGATTTTGGCGTGTCAGGGAGGTGGTACCGGTGAGTCGAGCAGGTGGTTCCGGCGTGCTCAGCATGTGGTTCAGGCGGTTCTGGCAGGTGGTATCCGTCTGTTCGGGGTGTGGTTCCAGCATCTCATGAACACGTTTCTGGCACGTCTGAGATGTGGTTCCAGCCGGCCCGACAGGTGTTTCCGCAGTGTCCGCCAAGCGGTTCTGGCGTAGTTGGCAGGTGATTTTGGCATGACTGGCAGGTGGTTCCAGCAAGCCTGGCAGGTGATTCCAAAGTGTTCACCAACTGGTTGTGGCGTAGCCGGCAGGTGATTTTTGCGTGATCGGCAGGTGGTTCTGGCGAGTCGAGCAGGTGGTTCCGGCGTGCTCGGCTGGTGCTTCCGGGGTCATTGGCACGGGGTTCTGGCATGTCTGAGAGGTGGTTCCTGCATGCCCGGCAAGTGATTCCGGAGTGTTCGCCAAGTGGTTCTGGCATAGTCGGCAGGTGATTTTGGCATGTCCGGCAGGTGGTTCAGGCGAGTTGAGCAGGTGGTTCCAACGTGCTTGGCAGGTGCTTCCGGCGTCTCCGGCACGTGTTTCTGGCACATCTGACAGGTGGTTCCGGCATGCCCGAAAGGTGATTCCGGTCTGTCCGGTAGGTGGTTCCAGCCTGCACGGCATGTGGTTCTGGTACGTCTCAGAGGTGGTTGCGCATGCCCAACATGTGATTCCGGACTGTCCGCCACATGGTTCTGGCACGTCTGAGAGGTGGTTCCGGCATGCCCGGCATGTCATCCCAGAGAGTCCTCCAAGTGGTTCTGGCATAACACGCAGGTGATTTTGGCGTGTCTGGCAGGTTGTTCCCTTGTGCTTGGCAGGTGTTTCAGGCTTGGCCGGCAGGTGGTTCCAGACTGTCCAGGACGTGTTTCCAGCTTCTCCGGCAGGTGGTTCTGGTACGTCTGAGAGGTGGTTCCGCCATGGCTGGCAGGTGATTCCGGACCGTCCCCCAGGTGGTTCTGGCACAGCCAGCAGTTGATATTGGCCTGTCCGGCAGGTGGTTCCAGCGAGTCGAACAGGTGGCTCCGGCGTGCTCAGCAGGAGGTTCCGGACTGTCCGGTAGGTGATTCCGGCGTGTCCGGCACGTGCTTCCGGCACGTCTGAGAGGTGGTTCCGGCATGCGCGACAGGTGATTTCGGAGTGTCCGCCAGGTGGTTCTGGCGTACCCGGCAGGTGATTTTGGCGTGTCCGGCAGGTGTTTCTGGCGAGTCGAGCAGGTGGCTCCGGCATGCTCGGCAGGTGCTTCCGGCGTCTCCGGCACGTGGTTCTGGTGTGTCTGAGAGCTGGTTCCGGCATGTCCGGCAGATGATTCCGGAGTGTCCGCCAAGTGGTTCTGGCATACCCGGCTGGTGATTTGGGCATGTCAGGTAGGTGGTTCCGGCGAGTCGAGCAGGTGGCTCCGGCGTGCTCGGCAGGTTGTTCAGACAGGTCTGGCAGGTGTTTTCCGTCTGTTCGGTGTGTGGTTCCAGCATCTCATGCACATGGTTCTGGCACGTCTGAGATGTGGTTCCGGCCGGCCCGACAGGTGTTTCCACAGTGTCCGCCAAGTGGTACTGGCGTAGTTGGCCGGTGATTTTGGCATTACCGGAAGGTGGTTCCAGCAAGCCCGGCAGGTGATTCCGAAGTGTTCCCCAACTGGTTGTGGCGTAGCCGGCAGGTGATTTTTGCGTGTCCGGCAGGTGGTTCTGGCGAGTCGAGCAGGTGGTTCCGGCGTGCTCGGCAGGTGCTTCCGGGGTCATTGGCACGTGGTTCTGGCATATCTGAGAGGTGGTTCCGGCATGCCCGGCAGGTGATTCCGGAGTGTTCGCCAAGTGTTTCCGGTGTAGCCGGCAGGTGAGTTTGCATGTCCAGCGGTCGTTCCGGCGGGTCGAGCCGGTGGTTCTGGCCTGTCCGGCAGGTGGTTCTGTGGTGTCCGGCACGAGGTTCAGTCTGAGAGGCTGTGCCGGCATGCCCCTCACGTGATTCCGGCTTGTCCCCGAAGTGGTGCTGGTGTAGCGGGCAGGTGATTTTGGCGTGTCCGGCAGGTGGTTCAGGCGAGTTGAGCAGGTGGTTGCGACGTGCTCGGCAGGTGCTTCCGGCGTCTCCGGCACGTGTTTCTGGCACATCTGACTGGTGGTTCCGGCATGCCCAAAAGTTGATTCCGGTCTGTCCGGTAGGTGGTTGCGGCGTGCACGGCACGTGGTTCTGGTACGTGTCAGAGGTGGTTGCGTATGCCCAACAGGTGATTCCGGACTGTCCGCCACGTGCTTCTGGCACGTCTGAGAGGTGGTTCCAACATGCCCGGCAGGTCATTTCGGAGAGTCGTCCAAGTGGTTCTGGCGTAGCCCGCAGGTGATTTTGGCGTGTCCGGCAGGTGGTTCCGCCGTGCTCGGCAGGTGGTTCAGGCATGGCCGTCACGTGGTTCCAGTCTGTCCAGGACGTGTTTCCAGCTTCTCCGGCAGGTGGTTCTGGTACGTCTGAGAGTTGGTTCCGCCATGGCTGGCAGGTGATCCCGGACTGTCCCCCAGGTGGTTCTGGCATAGCCAGCAGTTGATATTGCCCTGTCCGGCAGGTGGTTCCAGCGAGTCGAACAGGTGGCTCCGGCGTTCTTGGCAGGTGGTTCCGGTCTGTCCGGTAGGTGTTTCCGGCGTGTCTGGCACGTGCTTCCGGCATGCGCGGCAGGTGATTCCGTACTGTCCTCCAGGTGGTTCTGGCATACCCGGCAGGTGATTTTGGCGTGTCCGGCAGGTGTTTCTGGCGAGTCGAGCAGGTGGCTCCGGCATGCTCGGCAGGTGCTTCCGGCGTCTCCGGCACTTGGTTCTGGTGTGTCTGAGAGCTGGTTCCGGCATGTCCGGCAGATGATTCCGGAGTGTCCGCCAAGTGGTTCTGGCATACCCAGCAGGTGATTTTGGCGTGTCAGGGAGGTGGTACCGGTGAGTCGAGCAGGTGGTTCCGGCGTGCTCAGCATGTGGTTCAGGCGGTTCTGGCAGGTGGTATCCGTCTGTTCGGGGTGTGGTTCCAGCATCTCATGAACACGTTTCTGGCACGTCTGAGATGTGGTTCCAGCCGGCCCGACAGGTGTTTCCGCAGTGTCCGCCAAGCGGTTCTGGCGTAGTTGGCAGGTGATTTTGGCATGACTGGCAGGTGGTTCCAGCAAGCCTGGCAGGTGATTCCAAAGTGTTCACCAACTGGTTGTGGCGTAGCCGGCAGGTGATTTTTGCGTGATCGGCAGGTGGTTCTGGCGAGTCGAGCAGGTGGTTCCGGCGTGCTCGGCTGGTGCTTCCGGGGTCATTGGCACGGGGTTCTGGCATGTCTGAGAGGTGGTTCCTGCATGCCCGGCAAGTGATTCCGGAGTGTTCGCCAAGTGGTTCTGGCATAGTCGGCAAGTGATTTTGGCATGTCCGGCAGGTGGTTCAGGCGAGTTGAGCAGGTGGTTCGAACGTGCTTGGCAGGTGCTTCCGGCGTCTCCGGCACGTGTTTCTGGCACATCTGACAGGTGGTTCCGGCATGCCCGAAAGGTGATTCCGGTCTGTCCGGTAGGTGGTTCCAGCCTGCACGGCATGTGGTTCTGGTACGTCTCAGAGGTGGTTGCGCATGCCCAACAGGTGATTCCGGACTGTCCGCCACGTGGTTCTGGCACGTCTGAGAGGTGGTTCCGGCACGCCCGGCAGGTCATCCCAGAGAGTCCCCCAAGTGGTTCTGGCATAACACGCAGGTGATTTTGGCGTGTCTGGCAGGTTGTTCCGTTGTGCTTGGCAGGTGGTTCAGGCTTGGCCGGCAGGTGGTTCCAGACTGTCCAGGACGTGTTTCCAGCTTCTCCGGCAGGTGGTTCTGGTGTGTCTGAGAGGTGGTTCCGCCATGGCTGGCAGGTGATTCCGGACCATCCCCCAGGTGGTTCTGGCATAGCCAGCAGTTAATATTGGCCTGTCCGGCAGGTGGTTCCAGCGAGTCGAACAGGTGGCTCCGGCGTGCTCGGCAGGTGCTTCCGGGGTCATTGGCACGTGGTTCTGGCATATCTGAGAGGTGGTTCCGGCATGCCCGGCAGGTGATTCCGGAGTGTTCGCCAAGTGTTTGCGGCGTAGCCGGCAGGTGATTTTGCATGTCCAGCGGTCGTTCCGGCGGGTCGAGCCGGTGGTTCCCGCGTGTCCGGCAGGTGGTTCTGGTCTGTCCGGCAGGTGGTTCTGTGGTGTCCGGCACGAGGTTCAGTGTGAGAGGCTGTGCCGGCATGCCCCTCACGTGATTCCGGCTTGTCCCCGAAGTGGTGCTGGTGTAGCGGGCAGGTGATTTTGGCGTGTCCGGCAGGTGGTTCAGGCGAGTTGAGCAGGTGGTTGCGACGTGCTCGGCAGGTGCTTCCGGCGTCTCCGGCACGTGTTTCTGGCACATCTGACTGGTGGTTCCGACATGCCCAAAAGTGGATTCCGGTCTGTCCG
>NW_027228207.1:0-18603 GCF_037783145.1 Equus przewalskii
ACCAGTCAGATGTGCCAGAAACACGTGCCGGAGACGCCGGAAGCACCTCCCGAGCACGTCGCAACCACCTGCTCAACTCGCCTGAACCACCTGCCGGACACGCCAAAATCACCTGCCCGCTACACCAGCACCACTTCGGGGACAAGCCGGAATCACGTGAGGGGCATGCCGGCACAGCCTCTCAGACTGAACCTCGTGCCGGACACCACAGAACCACCTGCCGGACAGACCGGAACCACCTGCCGGACACGCCGGAACCACTGGCTCGACCCGCCGGAACGACCGCTGGACATGAAAAATCACCTGCCGGCTACGCCGGAAACACTTGGCGAACACTCCGGAATCACCTGCCGGGCATGCCGGAACC
Organism: Equus przewalskii; assembly: GCF_037783145.1. Taxonomy (NCBI): domain Eukaryota; kingdom Metazoa; phylum Chordata; class Mammalia; order Perissodactyla; family Equidae; genus Equus; species Equus przewalskii. The sequence continues at coordinate 368 of NW_027228207.1, forward strand.
ACCTCTCAGATATGCCAGAACCACGTGCCAATGACCCCGGAAGCACATGCCAAGCACGCCGGAACCACCTGCTCGACTCGCCAGAACCACCTGCCGGACACGCAAAAATCACCTGCCGGCTACGCCACAACCAGTTGGGGAACACTTCGGAATCACCTGCCGGGCTTGCTGGAACCACCTGCCGGTCATGCCAAAATCACCTGCCAACTACGCCAGTACCACTTGGCGGACACTGTGGATACACCTGTCGGGCCGGCCGGAACCACATCTCAGACGTGCCAGAACCATGTGCATGAGATGCTGGAACCACACCCCGAACAGACGGAAAACACCTGCCAGACCCGTCTGAACAACCTGCCGAGCACGCCGGAGCCACCTACCTGACATGCCCAAATCACCAGCCGGGTATGCCAGAACCACTTGGCGGACACTCCGGAATCATCTGCCGGACATGCCGGAACCAGCTCTCAGACACACCAGAACCAAGTGCCGGAGACGCCGGAAGCACCTGCCGAGCATGCCGGAGCCACCTGCTCGACTCGCCAGAAACACCTGCCGGACACACCAAAATCACCTGCCGGGTACGCCAGAACCACCTGGCGGACACTCCGAAATCACCTGTCGCGCATGCCGGAACCACCTCTCAGACGTGCCGGAAGCACGTGCCGGACACGCCGGAATAACCTACCGCACAGACCGGAACCACCTGCCGAGCACGCCGGAGCCACCTGTTCGACTCGCTGGAACCACCTGCCGGACAGGCCAATATCAACTGCTGGCTATGCCAGAACCACCTGGGGGACGGTCCGGAATCACCTGCCAGCCACGGCGGAACCACCTCTCAGACGTACCAGAACCACCTGCCGGAGAAGCTGGAAACACGTCCTGGACAGACTGGAACCACGTGACGGCCATGCCTGAACCACCTGCCGAGCACGGCGGAACCACCTGCCGGACACGCCAAAATCACCTGCGGGCTACGCCAGAACCACTTGGACGACTCTCCGAAATGACCTGCCGGGCATGTTGGAACCACCTCTCAGACGTGCCAGAAGCACGTGGCGGACAGTCCGGAATCACCTGTTGGGCATACGCAACCACCTCTGACACGTACCAGAACCACGTGCCGTGCACGCCGGAACCACCTACCGGACAGACCGGAATCAACTTTTGGGCATGCCGGAACCACCAGTCAGATGTGCCAGAAACACGTGCCGGAGACGCCGGAAGCACCTGCCGAGCACGTCGCAACCACCTGCTCAACTCGCCTGAACCACCTGCCGGACACGCCAAAATCACCTGCCCGCTACACCAGCACCACTTTGGGGACAAGCCGGAATCACGTGAGGGGCAGGCCGGCACAGCCTCTCAGACTGAACCTCGTGCCGGACACCACAGAACCACCTGCCGGACAGACCGGAACCACCTGCCGGACACGCCGGAACCACCGGCTCGACCCGCCGGAACGACCGCTGGACATGCAAAATCACCTGCCGGCTACGCCGGAAACACTTGGCGAACACTCCGGAATCACCTGCCGGGCATGCCGGAACCGCCTCTCAGATATGCCAGAACCACGTGCCAATGACCCCGGAAGCACCTGCCGAGCACGCCGGAACCACCTGCTCGACTCGCCAGAACCACCTGCCGGACACGCAGAAATCACCTGCCGGCTACGCCACAACCAGTTGGGGAACACTTCGGAATCACCTGCCGGGCTTGCTGGAACCACCTGCCGGTCATGCCAAAATCACCTGCCAACTACGCCAGTACCACTTGGCGGACACTGTGGAAACACCTGTCGGGCCGGCCGGAACCACATCTCAGACGTGCCAGAACCATGTGCATGAGATGCTGGAACCACACCCAGAACAGACGGAAAACACCTGCCAGACCCGTCTGAACAACCTGCCGAGCACGCCGGAGCCACCTAACTGACATGCCCAAATCACCAGCCGGGTATGCTAGAACCACTTGTCGGACACTCCGGAATCATCTGCCGGACATGCCGGTACCAGCTCTCAGACACACCAGAACCACGTGCCGGAGACGCCGGAAGCACCTGCCGAGCATGCCGGAGCCACCTTCTCGACTCGCCAGAAACACCTACCGGACACGCCAAAATCACCTGCTGGGTACGCCAGAACCACGTAGCGGACACTCCGAAATCCCCTGTCGCGCATTCCGGAACCACATCTCAGACGTGCCGGAAGCACGTGCCGGACACGCCGGAATCACCTACCGGACAGACCGGAACCACCTGCCGAGCACGCCGGAGCCACCTGTTCGACTCGCTGGAACCACCTGCCGGACAGGCCAATATCAACTGCTGGCTATGCCAGAACCACCTGGGGGACGGTCCGAAATCGTCTGCCAGCCATGGCGGAACCACCTCTCAGACGTACCAGAACCACCTGCCGGAGAAGCTGGAAACACGTCCTGGACAGTCTGGAACCACCTGCCGGCCAACCCTGAACCACCTGCCAAGCACAACGGAACAACCTGCCGGACACGCCAAAATCACCTGCCGGGTACGCCAGAACCACGTAGCGGACACTCCGAAATCACCTGTCGCGCATGCCAGAACCATCTCTCAGACGTGCCGGAAGCACGTGCCGGACACGCCGGAATCACCTACCGTACAGACCGGAACCACCTGCCGAGCACGCCGGAGCCACCTGTTCGACTCGCTGGAACCACCTGCCGGACAGGCCAATATCAACTGCTGGCTATGCCAGAACCACCTGGGGGACGGTCCGGAATCACCTGCCAGCCATGGCGGAACCACTTCTCAGACGTACCAGAACCACCTGCCGGAGAAGCTGGAAACACGTCCTGGACAGTCTGGAACCACCTGCCGGCCAAGCCTGAACCACCTGCCAAGCACAACGGAACAACCTGCCTGACACGCCAAAATCACCTGCGTGTTATGCCAGAACCACTTGGAGGACTCTCTGGGATGACCTGCCGGGCATGCCGGAACCACCTCTCAGACGTGCCAGAACCATGTGGCGGACAGTCCGGAATCACCTGTTGGGCATGCGCAACCACCTCTGAGACGTACCAGAACCACATGCCGTGCCGGCTGGAACCACCTACCGGACAGACCGGAATCACCTTTCGGGCATGCCGGAACCACCTGTCAGATGTGCCAGAAACACGTGCCGGAGACGCCGGAAGCACCTGCCAAGCACGTTGGAACCACCTGCTCAACTCGCCTGAACCACCTGCCGGACATGCCAAAATCACCTGCCGACTATGCCAGAACCACTTGGCGAACACTCCGGAATCACTTGCCGGGCATGCAGGAACCACCTCTCAGACATGCCAGAACCCCGTGCCAATGACCCCGGAAGCACCAGCCGAGCACGCCGGAACCACCTGCTCGACTCGCCAGAACCACCTGCCGATCACGCAAAAATCACCTGCCGGCTACGCCACAACCAGTTGGTGAACACTTTGGAATCACCTGCCAGGCTTGCTGGAACCACCTGCCAGTCATGCCAAAATCACCTGCCAACTACGCCAGAACCGCTTGGCGGACACTGCGGAAACACCTGTCGGGCCGGCTGGAACCACATCTCAGACTTGCCAGAAACGTGTTCATGAGATGCTGGAACCACACCCCGAACAGACGGATACCACCTGCCAGAACCGCCTGAACCACCTGCTGAGCACGCCGGAACCACCTGCTCGACTCACCGGTACCACCTCCCTGACACGCCAAAATCACCTGCTGGGTATGCCAGAACCACTTGGCGGACACTCCGGAATCATCTGCCGGACATGCCGGAACCAGCTCTCAGACACACCAGAACCAAGTGCCGGAGACGCCGGAAGCACCTGCCGAGCATGCCGGAGCCACCTGCTCGACTCGCCAGAAACACCTGCCGGACACGCCAGAACCACCTGGCGGACACTACGGAATCACCTGTCGCGCATGCCGGAACCACCTCTCAGACGTGCCGGAAGCACGTGCCAGACACGCCGGAAACACCTACCGGACAGACCGGAACCACCTGCCAAGAACGCCGGAGCCACCTGTTCGACTCGCTGGAACCACCTGCCGGACAGGCCAATATCAACTGCTGGCTATGCCAGAACCACCTGGGGGACAGTCCGGGATCACCTGCCAGCCATGGCGGAACCACCTCTCAGACGTACCAGAGCCACCTGCCGGAGAAGCTGGAAACACGTCCTGGACAGACTGGAACCACGTGACGGCCATGCCTGAACCACCTGCCGAGCACGGCGGAACCACCTGCCGGACACGCCAGAACCACTTGGACGACTCTCCGAAATGACCTGCCGGGCATGTTGGAACCACCTCTCAGCCGTGCCAGAAGCACGTGGCGGACAGTCCGGAATCACCTGTTGGGCATACGCAACCACCTCTGACACGTACCAGAACCCCGTGCCGTGCACGCCGGAACCACCTACCGGACAGACCGTAATCAACTTTTAGGCATGCCGGAACCACCAGTCAGATGTGCCAGAAACACGTGCCGGAGACGCCGGAAGCACCTGCCGAGCACGTCGCAACCACCTGCTCAACTCGCCTGAACCACCTGCCGGACACGCCAAAATCACCTGCCCGCTACACCAGCACCACTTCGGGGACAAGCCGGAATCACGTGAGGGGCATGCCGGCACAGCCTCTGAGACTGAACCTCGTGCCGGACACCACAGAACCACCTGCCGGACAGACCGGAACCACCTGCCGGACACGCCAGAACCACTGGCTCGACCCGCCGGAACGACCGCTGGACATGCAAAATCACCTGCCAGCTACGCCGGAAACACTTGGCGAACACTCCGGAATCACCTGCCGGGCATCCCGGAAGCACATCTCAGATATGCCAGAACCACGTGCCAATGACCCCTGAAGCACCTGCCGAGCACGCCGGAACCACCTGCTCGACTCGCCAGAACCACCTGCCGGACACGCAAAAATCACCTGCCGGCTACGCCACAACCAGTTGGGGAACACTTCGGAATCACCTGCCGGGCTTGCTGGAACCACATGCAGGTCATGCCAAAATCAACTGCCAACTACGCCAGTACCACTTGGTGGACACTGTGGAAACACATGTCGGGCTGGCCTGAACCACATCTCAGACGTGCCAGAACCATGTGCATGAGATGCTGGAACCACACCCCGAACAGACGGAAAACACCTGCCAGACCCGTCTGAACAACCTGCCGAGCACGCCGGAGCCACCTGCACGTCTCGCCGGAACCACCTACCTGACATGCCCAAATCACCAGCCGGGTATGCCAGAACCACTTGGCGGACACTCCGGCATCATCTGCCGGACATGCCGGAACCAGCTCTCAGACACACCAGAACCACGTGCCGGAGACGCCGGAAGCACCTGCCGAGCATGCCGGAGCCACCTGCTCGACTCGCCAGAAACACCTGCCGGATACGCCAAAATCACCTGCCGACTATGCCAGAACCACTTGGCGAACACTCCGGAATCACTTGCCGGGCATGCAGGAACCACCTCTCAGACTTGCAGGAAGCACGTGCCGGACACGCCGGAATCACCTACCGGACAGACCGGAACCACCTGCCGAGCACGCCGGAGCCACCTGTTCGACTCGCTGGAACCACCTGCCGGACAGGCCAATATCAACTGCTGGCTATGCCAGAACCACCTGGGGGACGGTCCGGAATCACCTGCCAGCCATGGCGGAACCACCTCTCAGACCTACCAGAACCACCTGCCAGAGAAGCTGGAAACACGTCCTGGACAGTCTGGAACCACCTGCCGGGCAAGCCTGAACCACCTGCCAAGCACAACGGAACAACCTGCCAGACACGCCAAAATCACCTGCGTGTTATGCCAGAACCACTTGGAGGACTCTCTGGGATGACCTGCCGGGCATGCCGGAACCACCTCTCAGACGTGCCAGAACCATGTAGCGGACAGTCCGGAATCACCTGTTGGGCATGCGCAACCACCTCTGAGACGTACCAGAACCTCATGCCGTGCAGGCTGGAACCACCTACCGGACAGACCGGAATCACCTTTCGGGCATGCCGGAACCACCTGTCAGATGTGCCATAAACACGTGCCGGAGACGCCGGAAGCACCTGCCAAGCACGTTGGAACCACCTGCTCAACTCGCCTGAACCACCTGCCGGACATGCCAAAATCACCTGCCGACTATGCCAGAACCACTTGGCGAACACTCCGGAATCACTTGCCGGGCATGCAGGAACCACCTCTCAGACATGCCAGAACCCCGTGCCAATGACCCCGGAAGCACCAGCCGAGCACGCCGGAACCACATGCTCGACTCGCCAGAACCACCTGCCGATCACGCAAAAATCACCTGCCGACTACGCCACAACCAGTTGGTGAACACTTTGGAATCACCTGCCAGGCTTGCTGGAACCACCTGCCAGTCATGCCAAAATCACCTGCCAACTACGCCAGAACCGCTTGGCGGACACTGCGGAAACACCTGTCGGGCCGGCTGGAACCACATCTCAGACTTGCCAGAAACGTGTTCATGAGATGCTGGAACCACACCCCGAACAGACGGATACCACCTGCCAGAACCGCCTGAACCACCTGCTGAGCACGCCGGAACCACCTGCTCGACTCACCGGTACCACCTCCCTGACACGCCAAAATCACCTGCTGGGTATGCCAGAACCACTTGGCGGACACTCCGGAATCATCAGCCGGACATGCCGGAACCAGCTCTCAGACACACCAGAACCAAGTGCCGGAGACGCCGGAAGCACCTGCCGAGCATGCCGGAGCCACCTGCTCGACTCGCCAGGAACACCTGCCGGACACGCCAAAATCACCTGCCGGGTACGCCAGAACCACCTGGCGGAAACTACGGAATCACCTGCCGCGCATGCCGGAACCACCTCTCAGACGTGCCGGAAGCACGTGCCAGACACGCCGGAAACACCTACCGGACAGACCGGAACCACCTGCCAAGAACGCCGGAGCCACCTGTTCGGCTCGCTGGAACCACCTGCCGGACAGGCCAATATCAACTGCTGGCTATGCCAGAACCACCTGGGGGACAGTCCGGGATCACCTGCCAGCCATGGCGGAACCACCTCTCAGACGTACCAGAACCACCTGCCGGAGAAGCTGGAAACACGTCCTGGACAGACTGGAACCACGTGACGGCCATGCCTGAACCACCTGCCGAGCACGGCGGAACCACCTGCGGGCTACGCGAGAACCACTTGGACGACTCTCCGAAATGACCTGCCGGGCATGTTGGAACCACCTCTCAGACGTGCCAGAAGCACGTGGCGGACAGTCCGGAATCACCTGTTGGGCATACGCAACCACCTGTGACACGTACCAGAACCACGTGCCGTGCACGCCGGAACCACCTACCGGACAGACCGGAATCAACTTTTGCGCATGCCGGAACCACCAGTCAGGTGTGCCAGGAACACGTGCCGGAGACGCCGGAAGCACCTGCCGAGCACGTCGCCACCACCTGCTCAACTCGCCTGAACCACCTGCCGGACAAGCCAAAATCACCTGCCCGCTACACCAGCACCACTTCGGGGACAAGCCGGAATCACGTGAGGGGCATGCCGGCACAGCCTCTCAGACTGAACCTCGTGCCGGACACCACAGAACCACCTGCCGGACAGACCGGAACCACCTGCCGGACACGCCGGAACCACCGGCTCGACCCGCCGGAACGACCGCTGGACATGCAAAATCACCTGCCGGCTACGCCGGAAACACTTGGCGAACACTCCGGAATCACCTGCCGGGCATGCCGGAACCACCTCTCAGATATGCCAGAACCACGTGCCAATGACCCCGGAAGCACCTGCCGAGCACGCCGGAACCACCTGCTCGACTCGCCAGAACCACCTGCCGGACACGCAAAAATCACCTGCCGGCTACGCCACAACCAGTTGGGGAACACTTCGGAATCACCTGCCGGGCTTGCTGGAACCACCTGCCGGTCATGCCAAAATCACCTGCCAACTACGCCAGTACCACTTGGCGGACACTGTGGAAACACCTGTCGGGCCGGCCGGAACCACATCTCAGACGTGCCAGAACCATGTGCATGAGATGCTGGAACCACACCCAGAACAGACGGAAAACACCTGCCAGACCCGTCTGAACAACCTGCCGAGCACGCCGGAGCCACCTACCTGACATGCCCAAATCACCAGCCGGGTATGCCAGAACCACTTGGCGGAAAGCTCCGGAATCATCTGCCGGACATGCCGGAACCAGCTCTCAGACACACCAGAACCACGTGCCGGAGACGCCGGAAGCACCTGCCGAGCATGCCGGAGCCACCTGCTCGACTCGCCAGAAACACCTGCCGGACACGCCAAAATCACCTGCCGGGTACGCCAGAACCACCTGGCGGACACTCCGAAACCACCTGTCGCGCATGCCGGAAGCACGTGCCGGAAACGCCGGAATCACCTACCGGACAGACCGGAACCACCTGCCGAGCACGCCGGAGCCACCTGTTCGACTCGCTGGAACCACCTGCCGGACAGGCCAATATCAACTGCTGGCTATGCCAGAACCACCTGGGGGACGGTCCGGAATCACCTGCCAGCCATGGCGGAACCACCTCTCAGACGTACCAGAACCACCTGCCGGAGAAGCTGGAAACACGTCCTGGACAGTCTGGAACCACCTGCCGGCCAAGCCTGAACCACCTGCCAAGCACAACGGAACAACCTGCCTGACACGCCAAAGTCACCTGCGTGTTATGCCAGAACCACTTGGAGGACTCTCTGGGATGACCTGCCGGGCATGCCGGAACCACCTCTCAGACGTGCCAGAACCATGTGGCGGACAGTCCGGAATCACCTGTTGGGCATGCGCAACCACCTCTGAGACGTACCAGAACCACATGCCGTGCCGGCTGGAACCACCTACCGGACAGACCGGAATCACCTTTCGGGCATGCCGGAACCACCTGTCAGATGTGCCAGAAACACGTGCCGGAGACGCCGGAAGCACCTGCCAAGCACGTTGGAACCACCTGCTCAACTCGCCTGAACCACCTGCCGGACATGCCAAAATCACCTGCCGACTATGCCAGAACCACTTGGCGAACACTCCGGAATCACTTGCCGGGCATGCAGGAACCACCTCTCAGACATGCCAGAACCCCGTGCCAATGACCCCGGAAGCACCAGCCGAGCACGCCGGAACCACCTGCTCGACTCGCCAGAACCACCTGCCGATCACGCAAAAATCACCCGCCGGCTACGCCACAACCAGTTGGGGAACACTTTGGAATCACCTGCCAGGCTTGCTGGAACCACCTGCCAGTCATGCCAAAATCACCTGCCAACTACGCCAGAACCGCTTGGCGGACACTGCGGAAACACCTGTCGGGCCGGCTGGAACCACATCTCAGACGTGCCAGAAACGTGTTCATGAGATGCTGGAACCACACCCCGAACAGACGGATACCACCTGCCAGAACCGCCTGAACCACCTGCTGAGCACGCCGGAACCACCTGCTCGACTCACCGGTACCACCTCCCTGACACGCCAAAATCACCTGCTGGGTATGCCAGAACCACTTGGCGGACACTCCGGAATCATCAGCCGGACATGCCGGAACCAGCTCTCAGACACACCAGAACCAAGTGCCGGAGACGCCGGAAGCACCTGCCGAGCATGCCGGAGCCACCTGCTCGACTCGCCAGGAACACCTGCCGGACACGCCAAAATCACCTGCCGGGTACGCCAGAACCACCTGGCGGAAACTACGGAATCACCTGCCGCGCATGCCGGAACCACCTCTCAGACGTGCCGGAAGCACGTGCCAGACACGCCGGAAACACCTACCGGACAGACCGGAACCACCTGCCAAGAACGCCGGAGCCACCTGTTCGGCTCGCTGGAACCACCTGCCGGACAGGCCAATATCAACTGCTGGCTATGCCAGAACCACCTGGGGGACAGTCCGGGATCACCTGCCAGCCATGGCGGAACCACCTCTCAGACGTACCAGAACCACCTGCCGGAGAAGCTGGAAACACGTCCTGGACAGACTGGAACCACGTGACGGCCATGCCTGAACCACCTGCCGAGCACGGCGGAACCACCTGCGGGCTACGCCAGAACCACTTGGACGACTCTCCGAAATGACCTGCCGGGCATGTTGGAACCACCTCTCAGACGTGCCAGAAGCACGTGGCGGACAGTCCGGAATCACCTGTTGGGCATACGCAACCACCTCTGACACGTACCAGAACCACGTGCCGTGCACGCCGGAACCACCTACCGGACAGACCGGAATCAACTTTTGCGCATGCCGGAACCACCAGTCAGGTGTGCCAGAAACACGTGCCGGAGACGCCGGAAGCACCTGCCGAGCACGTCGCCACCACCTGCTCAACTCGCCTGAACCACCTGCCGGACACGCCAAAATCACCTGCCCGCTACACCAGCACCACTTCGGGGACAAGCCGGAATCACGTGAGGGGCATGCCGGCACAGCCTCTCAGACTGAACCTCGTGCCGGACACCACAGAACCACCTGCCGGACAGACCGGAACCACCTGCCGGACACGCCGGAACCACCGGCTCGACCCGCCGGAACGACCGCTGGACATGCAAAATCACCTGCCGGCTACGCCGGAAACACTTGGCGAACACTCCGGAATCACCTGCCGGGCATGCCGGAACCACCTCTCAGATATGCCAGAACCACGTGCCAATGACCCCGGAAGCACCTGCCGAGCACGCCGGAACCACCTGCTCGACTCGCCAGAACCACCTGCCGGACACGCAAAAATCACCTGCCGGCTACGCCACAACCAGTTGGGGAACACTTCGGAATCACCTGCCGGGCTTGCTGGAACCACCTGCCGGTCATGCCAAAATCACCTGCCAACTACGCCAGTACCACTTGGCGGACACTGTGGAAACACCTGTCGGGCCGGCCGGAACCACATCTCAGACGTGCCAGAACCATGTGCATGAGATGCTGGAACCACACCCAGAACAGACGGAAAACACCTGCCAGACCCGTCTGAACAACCTGCCGAGCACGCCGGAGCCACCTACCTGACATGCCCAAATCACCAGCCGGGTATGCCAGAACCACTTGGCGGAAACTCCGGAATCATCTGCCGGACATGCCGGAACCAGCTCTCAGACACACCAGAACCACGTGCCGGAGACGCCGGAAGCACCTGCCGAGCATGCCGGAGCCACCTGCTCGACTCGCCAGAAACACCTGCCGGACACGCCAAAATCACCTGCCGGGTACGCCAGAACCACCTGGCGGACACTCCGAAATCACCTGTCGCGCACGCCGGAAGCACGTGCCGGAAACGCCGGAATCACCTACCGGACAGACCGGAACCACCTGCCGAGCACGCCGGAGCCACCTGTTCGACTCGCTGGAACCACCTGCCGGACAGGCCAATATCAACTGCTGGCTATGCCAGAACCACCTGGGGGACGGTCCGGAATCACCTGCCAGCCATGGCGGAACCACCTCTCAGACGTACCAGAACCACCTGCCGGAGAAGCTGGAAACACGTCCTGGACAGTCTGGAACCACCTGCCGGCCAAGCCTGAACCACCTGCCAAGCACAACGGAACAACCTGCCTGACACGCCAAAGTCACCTGCGTGTTATGCCAGAACCACTTGGAGGACTCTCTGGGATGACCTGCCGGGCATGCCGGAACCACCTCTCAGACGTGCCAGAACCATGTGGCGGACAGTCCGGAATCACCTGTTGGGCATGCGCAACCACCTCTGAGACGTACCAGAACCACATGCCGTGCAGGCTGGAACCACCTACCGGACAGACCGGAATCACCTTTCGGGCATGCCGGAACCACCTGTCAGATGTGCCAGAAACACGTGCCGGAGACGCCGGAAGCACCTGCCAAGCACGTTGGAACCACCTGCTCAACTCGCCTGAACCACCTGCCGGACATGCCAAAATCACCTGCCGACTATGCCAGAACCACTTGGCGAACACTCCGGAATCACTTGCCGGGCATGCAGGAACCACCTCTCAGACATGCCAGAACCCCGTGCCAATGACCCCGGAAGCACCAGCCGAGCACGCCGGAACCACCTGCTCGACTCGCCAGAACCACCTGCCGATCACGCAAAAATCACCTGCCGGCTACGCCACAACCAGTTGGTGAACACTTTGGAATCACCTGCCAGGCTTGCTGGAACCACCTGCCAGTCATGCCAAAATCACCTGCCAACTACGCCAGAACCGCTTGGCGGACACTGCGGAAACACCTGTCGGGCCGGCTGGAACCACATCTCAGACGTGCCAGAAACGTGTTCATGAGATGCTGGAACCACACCCCGAACAGACGGATACCACCTGCCAGAACCGCCTGAACCACCTGCTGAGCACACCGGAACCACCTGCTCGACTCACAGGTACCACCGCCCTGACACGCCAAAATCACCTGCTGGGTATGCCAGAACCACTTGGCGGACACTCCGGAGTCATCTGCCGGACATGCCGGAACCAGCTCTCAGACACACCAGAACCAAGTGCCGGAGACGCCGGAAGCACCTGCCGAGCATGCCGGAGCCACCTGCTCGACTCGCCAGAAACACCTGCCGGACACGCCAAAATCACCTGCCGGGTATGCCAGAACCACCTGGCGGACACTCCGGAATCACCTGCCGCGCATGCCGGAACCACCTCTCAGACGTGCCGGAAGCACGTGCCAGACACGCCGGAAACACCTTCCGGACAGACCGGAACCACCTGCCAAGAACGCCGGAGCCACCTGTTCGACTCGCTGGAACCACCTGCCGGACAGGCCAATATCAACTGCTGGCTATGCCAGAACCACCTGGGGGACAGTCCGGGATCACCTGCCAGCCATGGTGGAACCACCTCTCAGACGTACCAGAACCACCTGCCGGAGAAGCTGGAAACACGTCCTGGACAGACTGGAACCACGTGACGGCCATGCCTGAACCACCTGCCGAGCACGGCGGAACCACCTGCCGGACACGCCAAAATCGCCTGCGGGCTACGCCAGAACCACTTGGACGACTCTCCGAAATGACCTGCCGGGCATGTTGGAACCACCTCTCAGACGTGCCAGACGCACGTGGCGGACAGTCCGGAATCACCTGTTGGGCATACGCAACCACCTCTGAGACGTACCAGAACCACGTGCCGTGCACGCCGGAACCACCTACCGGACAGACCGGAATCAACTTTTGTTCATGCCGGAACCAACAGTCAGATGTGCCAGAAACATGTGCCGGAGACGCCGGAAGCACCTGCCGAGCACGTCGCAACCACCTGCTCAACTCGCCTGAACCACCTGCCGGACACGCCAAAATCACCTGCCCGCTACACCAGCACCACTTCGGGGACAAGCCGGAATCACGTGAGGGGCATGCCGGCACAGCCTCTCAGACTGAACCTCGTGCCGGACACCACAGAACCACCTGCCGGACAGACCGGAACCACCTGCCGGACACGCCGGAACCACCGGCTCGACCCGCCGGAACGACCGCTGGACGTGCAAAATCACCTGCCGTCTACGCCGGAAACACTTGGCGAACACTCCGGAATCACCTGCCGGGAATGCCGGAACCACCTCTCAGATATGCCAGAACCACGTGCCAATGACCCCGGAAGCACCTGCCGAGCACGCCGGAACCACCTGCTCGACTCGCCAGAACCACCGGCTGGACACGCAAAAATCACCCGCCGGCTATGCCACAACCAGTTGGGGAACACTTCGGAATCACCTGCCGGGCTTGCTGGAACCACCTGCCGGTCATGCCAAAATCACCTGCCAACTACGCCAGAACCGCTTGGCGGACACTGCGGAAACACCTGTCGGGCCGGCTGGAACCACATCTCAGACGTGCCAGAAACGTGTTTATGAGATGCTGGAACCACACCCCGAACAGACGGAAAACACCTGCCAGACCCGTCTGAACAACCTGCCGAGCACGCCGGAGCCACCTGCTCGACTCGCCGGATCCACCTACCTGACATGCCCAAATCACCAGCCGGGTATGCCAGAACCACTTGGCGGACACTCCGGAATCATCTGCCGGACATGCCGGAACCAGCTCTCAGACACACCAGAACCACGTGCCGGAGACGCCGGAAGCACCTGCCGAGCATGCCAGAGCCACCTGCTCGACTCGCCAGAAACACCTGCCGGACACGCCAAAATCACCTGCCGGGTACGCCAGAACCACCTGGCGGACACTCCGAAATCACCTGCCGCGCATGCCGGAACCACCTCTCAGACGTGCCGGAAGCACGTGCCGGACACGCCGGAATCACCTACCGGACAGACCGGAACCACCTGCCGAGCACGCCGGAGCCACCTGTTCGACTCGCTGGAACCACCTGCCGGACAGGCCAATATCAACTGCTGGCTATGCCAGAACCACCTGGGGGACGGTCCGGAATCACCTGCCAGCCATGGCGGAACCAGCTCTCAGACGTAATAGGACCACCTGCCGGAGAAGCTGGAAACACGTCCTGGACAGACTGGAACCACGTGACGGCCATGCCTGAACCACCTGCCGAGCACGGCGGAACAACCTGCCAGACACGCCAAAATCACCTGCGTGTTATGCCAGAACCACTTGGAGGACTCTCTGGGATGACCTGCCGGGCATGCCGGAACCACCTCTCAGACGTGCCAGAACCATGTGGCGGACAGTCCGGAATCACCTGTTGGGCATGCGCAACCACCTCTGAGACGTACCATAACCACATGCCGTGCAGGCTGGAACCACCTACCGGACAGACCGGAATCACCTTTCGGGCATGCCGGAACCACCTGTCAGATGTGCCAGAAACACGTGCCGGAGACGCCGGAAGCACCTGCCAAGCACGTTGGAACCACCTGCTCAACTCGCCTGAACCACCTGCCGGACATGCCAAAATCACCTGCCGACTATGCCAGAACCACTTGGCGAACACTCCGGAATCACTTGCCGGGCATGCAGGAACCACCTCTCAGACATGCCAGAACCCCGTGCCAATGACCCCGGAAGCACCAGCCGAGCACGCCGGAACCACCTGCTCGACTCGCCAGAACCACCTGCCGATCACGCAAAAATCACCTGCCGGCTACGCCACAACCATTTGGTGAACACTTTGGAATCACCTGCCAGGCTTGCTGGAACCACCTGCCAGTCATGCCAAAATCACCTGCCAACTACGCCAGAACCGCTTGGCGGACACTGCGGAAACACCTGTCGGGCCGGCTGGAACCACATCGCAGACGTGCCAGAAACGTGTTCATGAGATGCTGGAACCACACCCCGAACAGACGGATACCACCTGCCAGAACCGCCTGAACCACCTGCTGAGCACACCGGAACCACCTGCTCGACTCACAGGTACCACCGCCCTGACACGCCAAAATCACCTGCTGGGTATGCCAGAACCACTTGGCGGACACTCCGGAGTCATCTGCCGGACATGCCGGAACCAGCTCTCAGACACACCAGAACCAAGTGCCGGAGACGCCGGAAGCACCTGCCGAGCATGCCGGAGCCACCTGCTCGACTCGCCAGAAACACCTGCCGGACACGCCAAAATCACCTGCCGGGTATGCCAGAACCACCTGGCGGACACTCCGGAATCACCTGCCGCGCATGCCGGAACCACCTCTCAGACGTGCCGGAAGCACGTGCCAGACACGCCGGAAACACCTTCCGGACAGACCGGAACCACCTGCCAAGAACGCCGGAGCCACCTGTTCGACTCGCTGGAACCACCTGCCGGACAGGCCAATATCAACTGCTGGCTATGCCAGAACCACCTGGGGGACAGTCCGGGATCACCTGCCAGCCATGGTGGAACCACCTCTCAGACGTACCAGAACCACCTGCCGGAGAAGCTGGAAACACGTCCTGGACAGACTGGAACCACGTGACGGCCATGCCTGAACCACCTGCCGAGCACGGCGGAACCACCTGCCGGACACGCCAAAATCGCCTGCGGGCTACGCCAGAACCACTTGGACGACTCTCCGAAATGACCTGCCGGGCATGTTGGAACCACCTCTCAGACGTGCCAGACGCACGTGGCGGACAGTCCGGAATCACCTGTTGGGCATACGCAACCACCTCTGAGACGTACCAGAACCACGTGCCGTGCACGCCGGAACCACCTACCGGACAGACCGGAATCAACTTTTGTTCATGCCGGAACCAACAGTCAGATGTGCCAGAAACATGTGCCGGAGACGCCGGAAGCACCTGCCGAGCACGTCGCAACCACCTGCTCAACTCGCCTGAACCACCTGCCGGACACGCCAAAATCACCTGCCGGCTACGCCACAACCAGTTGGGGAACACTTCGGAATCACCTGCCGGGCTTGCTGGAACCACCTGCCGGACACGCCAAAATCACCTGCCCGCTACACCAGCACCACTTCGGGGACAAGCCGGAATCACGTGAGGGGCATGCCGGCACAGCCTCTCAGACTGAACCTCGTGCCGGACACCACAGAACCACCTGCCGGACAGACCGGAACCACCTGCCGGACACGCCGGAACCACCGGCTCGACCCGCCGGAACGACCGCTGGACGTGCAAAATCACCTGCCGTCTACGCCGGAAACACTTGGCGAACACTCCGGAATCACCTGCCGGGAATGCCGGAACCACCTCTCAGATATGCCAGAACCACGTGCCAATGACCCCGGAAGCACCTGCCGAGCACGCCGGAACCACCTGCTCGACTCGCCAGAACCACCGGCTGGACACGCAAAAATCACCCGCCGGCTATGCCACAACCAGTTGGGGAACACTTCGGAATCACCTGCCGGGCTTGCTGGAACCACCTGCCGGTCATGCCAAAATCACCTGCCAACTACGCCAGAACCGCTTGGCGGACACTGCGGAAACACCTGTCGGGCCGGCTGGAACCACATCTCAGACGTGCCACAAACGTGTTTATGAGATGCTGGAACCACACCCCGAACAGACGGAAAACACCTGCCAGACCCGTCTGAACAACCTGCCGAGCACGCCGGAGCCACCTGCTCGACTCGCCGGATCCACCTACCTGACATGCCCAAATCACCAGCCGGGTATGCCAGAACCACTTGGCGGACACTCCGGAATCATCTGCCGGACATGCCGGAACCAGCTCTCAGACACACCAGAACCACGTGCCGGAGACGCCGGAAGCACCTGCCGAGCATGCCAGAGCCACCTGCTCGACTCGCCAGAAACACCTGCCGGACACGCCAAAATCACCTGCCGGGTACGCCAGAACCACCTGGCGGACACTCCGAAATCACCTGCCGCGCATGCCGGAACCACCTCTCAGACGTGCCGGAAGCACGTGCCGGACACGCCGGAATCACCTACCGGACAGACCGGAACCACCTGCCGAGCACGCCGGAGCCACCTGTTCGACTCGCTGGAACCACCTGCCGGACAGGCCAATATCAACTGCTGGCTATGCCAGAACCACCTGGGGGACGGTCCGGAATCACCTGCCAGCCATGGCGGAACCAGCTCTCAGACGTAATAGGACCACCTGCCGGAGAAGCTGGAAACACGTCCTGGACAGACTGGAACCACGTGACGGCCATGCCTGAACCACCTGCCGAGCACGGCGGAACAACCTGCCAGACACGCCAAAATCACCTGCGTGTTATGCCAGAACCACTTGGAGGACTCTCTGGGATGACCTGCCGGGCATGCCGGAACCACCTCTCAGACGTGCCAGAACCATGTGGCGGACAGTCCGGAATCACCTGTTGGGCATGCGCAACCACCTCTGAGACGTACCATAACCACATGCCGTGCAGGCTGGAACCACCTACCGGACAGACCGGAATCACCTTTCGGGCATGCCGGAACCACCTGTCAGATGTGCCAGAAACACGTGCCGGAGACGCCGGAAGCACCTGCCAAGCACGTTGGAACCACCTGCTCAACTCGCCTGAACCACCTGCCGGACATGCCAAAATCACCTGCCGACTATGCCAGAACCACTTGGCGAACACTCCGGAATCACTTGCCGGGCATGCAGGAACCACCTCTCAGACATGCCAGAACCCCGTGCCAATGACCCCGGAAGCACCAGCCGAGCACGCCGGAACCACCTGCTCGACTCGCCAGAACCACCTGCCGATCACGCAAAAATCACCTGCCGGCTACGCCACAACCATTTGGTGAACACTTTGGAATCACCTGCCAGGCTTGCTGGAACCACCTGCCAGTCATGCCAAAATCACCTGCC
>NW_027228208.1:0-97762 GCF_037783145.1 Equus przewalskii
GGCGGACAGTGCGGAATCACCTGTTGGGCATGCGCAACCACCTCTGAGACGTACCAGAACCACATGCCGTGCCGGCTGGAACCACCTACCGGACAGACCGGAATCCCCTTTGGGGCATGCCGGAACCACCTGTCAGATGTGCCAGAAACACGTGCCGGAGACGCCGAACACCTGCCAAGCACGTTGGAACCACCTGTTCAACTCGCCTGAACCACCTGCCGGACATGCCAAAATCACCTGCCTACTATGCCAGAACCACTTGGCGAACCTCCGGAATCACTTGACAGGCATGCAGGAACCACCACTCAGACATGCCAGAACCCCGTGCCAATGACCCCGGAAGCACCACAGCCGAGCACGCCGGAACCAGCTGCTCGACTCGCCAGAACCACCTGCCGATCACTCAAAAATCACCTGCCGGCTACGCCACAACCAGTAGGTGAACACTTTGGAATCTTCGCCTCCCCAGCTTTACTCGAACCACCTGCCAGTCATGCCAAAATCACCTGCCAACTACGCCAGAACCGCTCGGACACTGCGGAAACACCTGTCGGGCCGGCTGGAACCACATCTCAGACGTGCCAGAAACGTGTTCATGAGATGCTGGAACCACACCCCGAACAGACGGATACCACCTGCCAGAACCGCCTGAACCACCTGCTGAGCACGCCGGTACCACCTGCTCGACTCACCGGTACCACCTCCCTGAGCACGCCAAAATCACCTGCTGGGTATGCCAGAACCACTTGGCGGACACTCCGGAATCATCTGCCGGACATGCCGGAACCAGCTCTAGGACATCCCAGAACCCCGTGCCAATGACCCCGGCCGCTCCCAGCCAAGCACGCCAGAACCACCTGCTCGACTCGCCTGAACCACCTGCCGGACACGCCAAAATCACCTGCCCTCTACACCAGCACCACTTCGGGGACAAGCCGGAATCACGTGAGGGGCATGCCGGCACAGACTCTCAAACTGAACCTCGTGCCGGACACCACAGAACCACCTGCCTGACAGACCCGAACCACCTGCCGGACACGCCGGAACCACCGGCTCGAGCCCGCCGGAACGACTGCTGGACGTGCCGGAAACCGCCTGCCGGCTACGCCGGAAACACTTGGCGAACAATCCGGAACCACGTGCCGGGCATGCCGGAACCACCTCTCAGATATGCGAGAACCACGTGCCAATGATCCCGGAATCACATGCCGAGCACGCCGGAGCCACCTGCTCGACTCGCCAGAACCACCTGCCGGACACGCAGAAATCACCTGGCGGCTACGCCACAACCAGTTGGGGAACACTTCGGAATCACCTGCCGGGCTTGCTGGAACCACCTGCGTCATGCCAAAATCACCTGCCGGGTACGCCAGAACCACCTGGCGGCACTCGGAATCACCTGCCGCGCATGACGGAACCACCTCTCAGACGTGCCGGAAGCACGTGTCCCCAACCCTCCGGAAACACCTACCGGACAGACCGGAACCACCTGCCAAGAACGCCGGAGCCACCTGTTCGACTCGCTGGAACCACCTGCCGGACAGGCCAATATCAACTGCTGGCTATGCCAGAACCACCTGGGGGACAGTCCGGGATCACCTGCCAGCCATGGCGGAACCACCTCTCAGACGTACCAGAACAACCTGCCGGAGAAGCTGGAAACACGTCCTGGACAGACTGGAACCACGTGACTGCCATGCCTGAACCACCTGCCGCGAGCACGGCGGAACCACCTGCCGGACACAAATCACCTGCGGGCTACGCCAGAACCACTTGGACGACTCTCCGAAATGACCTGCCGGGCATGTTGGAACCACCTCTCAGACGTGCCAGGAAGCACGTGGCGGACGTCCGAATCACCTGTTGGGCATACGCAACCACCTCTGAGACGTACCAGAACCACGTGCCGTGCACGCCGGAACCACCTACCGGACAGACCGGAATCAACTTTTGGGCATGCCGGAACCACCAGTCAGATGTGCCAGAAACACGTGCCGGAGACGCCGGAAGCACCTGCCGAGCACGGGTCGGGCACCCACCTGCTCAACTCACCTGAACCACCTGCCGGACACGCCAAAATCACCTGCCCGCTACACCAGCACCACTTCGGGGACAAGCCGGAATCACGTGAGGGGCATGCCGGCACAGCCTCTCAGACTGAACCTCGTGCCGGACACCACAGAACCACCTGCCGGACACGCCGGAACCACCGGCTCGACCCGCCGGAACGACCGCTGAACATCCAAAATCACCTGCCGGCTGCGCCGGAAACACTGGCGAACACTCGGAATCACCTGCCGGGCATGCCGGAACCACCTCTCAGGATATCCGAGAACCACGTGCCAATGACCCCGGAAGCACCTGCCGAGCACGCCGGAACCACCTGCTCGACTCGCCAGAACCACCTGCCGGACACGCAGAAATCACCTGCCGGCTACGCCACAACCAGTTGGGGAACACTTCGGAATCACCTGCCGGGCTTGCAGGAACCACCTGCCGGTCATGCCAAAATCACCTGCCAAGTACGCCGTACCACTTGGCGGACACTGTGGAAACACCTGTCGGGCCGGCCGGAACCACATCTCAGACGTGCCAGAACCATGTGCATGAGATGCTGGAACCACACCCCGAACAGACGGAAACACCTGCCAGACCCGTCTGAGACGAGCCTGCCGAGCAGCTGGAGCCACCTGCTCGACTCGCCGGAACCACCTACCTGACATGCCCAAATCACCAGCCGGGTATGCCAGAACCACTTGGCGGACACTTCAGAATCATCTGCCGGACATGCCGGAACCAGCTCTCAGACACACCAGAACCACGTGCCGGAGACGCCGGAAGCACCTGCCGAGCATTCCCGAGCCACCTGCTCGACTCGCCAGAAACACCTGCCGGACACGCCAAAATCACCTGCCGGGTACGCCAGAACCACCTGGCAGACACTCCGAAATCACCTGTCGAGCATGCCGGAACCACCTCTCAGACGTGCCGGAAGCACGTGCCGGACACGCCGGAATCACCTACCGCACAGACCGGAACCACCTGCCGAGCACGCCGGAGCCACCTTGTTCGACTCGCCTGGAACCACCTGCCGGACAGGCCAATATTAACTGCTGGCTATGCCAGAACCACCTGGAGGACGGTCCGGAATCACCTGCCAGCCATGGCGGAACCACCTCTCAGACGTACCAGAACCACCTGCCGGAGAAGCTGGAAACACGTCCTGGACAGTCTGGAACCACCTGCCGGCCAAGCCTGGACCCACCTGCCAAGCACAACGGAACAACCTGCCAGACACGCCAAAATCACCTGTGTGTTATGCCAGAACCACATGGAGGACTCTCTGGGATGACCTGCCGGGCATGCCGGAACCACCTCTCAGACGTGCCAGAACCATGTGGCGGACAGTCCAGAATCACCTGTTGGGCATGCGCAACCACCTCTGAGACGTACCAGAACCACATGCCGTGCAGGCTGGAACCACCTACCGGACAGCCCGGAATCCCCTTTCGGGCATGCCGGAACCACCTGTCAGATGTGCCAGAAACACGAGCCGGAGACGCCGGAAGCACCTGCCAAGCACGTTGGAACCACCTGCTCAACTCGCCTGAACCACCTGCCGGACATGCCAAAATCACCTGCTGGGTATGCCAGAACCACTTGGCGGACACTCCGGAATCATCTGCCGGACATGCCGGAACCAGCTCTCAACACCAGAACCAAGTGCCGGAGACGCCGGAAGCACCTGCCGAGCATGCCGGAGCCACCTGCTCGACTTCGCCAGAAACACCTGCCGGACACGCCAAAATCACCTGCCTGGTACGCCAGAACCACCTGGCGGACACTCCGGAATCACCTGTCGCGCATGACGGAACCACCTCTCAGACGTGCCGGAAGCATGTGCCAGACACGCCGGAAACACCTACCGGACAGACCGGAACCACCTGCCAAGAACGCCGGAGCCACCTGTTCGACTCGCTGGAACCACCTGCCGGACAGGCAGTATCAACTGCTGGCTATGCCAGAACCACCTGGGGGACAGTCCGGGATCACCTGCCAGCCATGGCGGAACCACCTCTCAGACGTACCAGAACCACCTGCCGGAGAAGCTGGAAACACGTCCTGGACAGACTGGAACCACGTGACGGCCATGCCTGAACCACCTGCCGAGCACGGAGGAACCACCTGCCGGACACGCCAAAATCACCTGCGGGCTACGCCAGAACCACTTGGACGACTCTCCGAAATGACCTGCCGGGCATGTTGGAACCACCTCTCAGACGTGCCAGAAGCACGTGGCGGACAGTCCGGAATCACCTGTTGGGCATGCAACCACCTCTGAGACGTACCAGAACCACGTGCCGTGCACGCCGGAACCACCTACCGGACAGACCGGAATCAACTTTTTGGCGTGCCAGAACCACCAGTCAGATGTGCCAGAAACACGTGCCGGAGACGCCGGAAGCACCTGCCGAGCACGCCTGGCAACCACCTGCTCAACTCGCCTGAACCACCTGCCGGACACGCCAAAATCACCTGCCCGCTACACCAGCACCACTTCGGGGACAAGCCGGAATCACGTGAGGGGCATGCCGGCACAGCCTCTAGAACTGAACCTCGTGCCGGACACCACAGAACCACCTGCCGGACAGACCGGAACCACCTGCCGGACACGCCGGAACCACCGCTCGACCCGCCGGAACGACCGCTGGACATGCAAAATCACCTGCCGGCTACGCCGGAAACACTTGGCGAACACTCCGGAATCACCTGCCGGGCATGCCGGAACCACCTCTCAGATATGCCAGAACCACGTGCCAATGACCCCGGAAGCACCTGCCGAGCACGCCGGAACCACCTGCTCGACTCGCCAGAACCACCAGCCGGACACGCAAAAATCACCTGCCGGCTACGCCACAGGCACCGAGTTGGGGAACACTTCGGAATCACCTGCCGGGCTTGCTGGAACCACCTGCCGGTCATGCCAAAATCACCTGCCAACTACGCCAGTACCGCTTGGCGGACACTGTGGAAACACCTTTCGGGCCGGCCGGAACCACATCACAGACGTGCCAGGAACCAGTGTGCATGAGATGCCGAACCACACCCCGAACAGATGGAAAACACCTGCCAGACCCGTTCAACAACCTGCCGAGCACGCCGGAGCCACCTGCTCGACTCGCCGGAACCACCTACCTGACATGCCCAAATCACCAGCCGGGTATGCCAGAAAACCACTTGGCGGACACTCCGGAATCATCTGCCGGGCATGCCGGAACCAGCTCTCAGACACACCAGAACCAAGTGCCGGAGACGCCGGAAGCACCTGCCGAGCATGCCGGAGCCACCTCTCAGACGTGCCAGAACCATGTGGCGGACAGTGCGGAATCACCTGTTGGGCATGCGCAACCACCTCTGAGACGTACCAGAACCACATGCCGTGCCGGCTGGAACCACCTACCGGACAGAGCCCGGAATCCCCTTTGGGGCATGCCGGAACCACCTGTCAGATGTCCCAGAAACCAAGCCGGAGACGCCGGAAGCACCTGCCAAGCACGTTGGAACCACCTGTTCAACTCGCCTGAACCACCTGCCGGACATGCCAAAATCACCTGCCGACTATGCCAGAACCACTTGGCGAACACTCCAGAATCACTTGACAGGCATGCAGGAACCACCACTCAGACATGCCAGAACCAGATGCCAGATCAGCCCGGAAGCACCAGCCCGAGCACGCCCGGAACCAGCTGCTCGACTCGCCAGAACCACCTGCCGATCACTCAACCAAATCACCTGCCGGCTACGCCACAACCAGGTAGGGTGAACACTCTTGGAATCACCTGCCAGGCTTGCTGGAACCACCTGCCAGTCATGCCAAAATCACCTGCCAACCTACGCCAGAACCGCTTGGCGGACACTGCCGGAAACACCCTGTCGGGCCGGCTGGAACCACATCTCAGACGTGCCAGAAGGACGTGTGTTCATGGAGTGATGCTGGGGAACCACACCCTGAACAGACGGATACCACCTTTTGCCAGAACCGCCTGAACCATCCCCTGCTGAGCACGCCGGTACCACCTGCTCGACTCACCGGTACCACCTCCCTGACACGCCAAAATCACCTGCTGGGTATGCCCGAACCACTTGGCGGACACTCCGGAATCATCTGCCGGACATGCCGGAACCAGCTCTCGAGACATGCCAGAACCCCGTGCCAATGACCCCGGAAGCACCAGCCGAGCACGCCAGAACCACCTGCTCGACTCGCCTGAACCACCTGCCGGACACGCCAAAATCACCTGCCCTCTACACCAGCACCACTTCGGGGACAAGCCGGAATCACGTGAGGGGCATGCCGGCACAGACTCTCAAACTGAACCTCGTGCCGGACACCACAGAACCACCTGCCTGACAGACCCCGAACCACCTGCCGGACACGCCGGAACCACCGGCTCGACCCGCCGGAACGACTGCTGGACATGCAAAATCACCTGCCGGCTACGCCGGAAACACTGGCGAACAATCCGGAATCACGTGCCGGGCATGCCGGAACCACCTCTCAGATATGCGAGAACCACGTGCCAATGATCCCGGAATCACATGCCGAGCACGCCGGAGCCACCTGCTCGACTCGCCAGAACCACCTGCCGGACACGCAGAAATCACCTGGCGGCTACGCCACAACCAGTTGGGGGAACACTTCCGGAATCACCTGCCGGGCTTGCTGGAACCACCTGCCGGTCATGCCAAAATCACCTGCCGGGTACGCAGAACCACCTGGCGGACACTCCGGAATCACCTGCCGCGCATGACGGAACCACCTCTCAGACGTGCCGGAAGCACGTACCAGACACGCCGGAAACACCTACCGGACAGACCGGAACCACCTGCCAGAACGCCGGAGCCACCTGTTCGACTCGCTGGAACCACCTGCCGGACAGGCCATATCTGAACTGCTGGCTATGCCAGAACCACCTGGGGGACAGTCCGGGATCACCTGCCAGCCATGGCGGACCCACCTCTCAGACGTACCAGAACCACCTGCCGGAGAAGCTGGAAACACGTCCTGGACAGACTGGAACCACGTGACGGCCATGCCTGAACCACCTGCCGAGCACGGCGGAACCACCTGCCGGACACGCCAAAATCACCTGCGGGCTACGCCAGAACCACTTGGACGACTCTTCGAAATGACCTGCCGGGCATGTTCGAACCACCTCTCAGACGTGCCAGAAGCACGTGGCGAACATTCCGAATCACCTGTTGGGCATACGCAACCACCTCTGAGACGTACCAGAACCACGTGCCGTGCACGCCGGAACCACCTACCGGCAGACCGGAATCAACTTTTGGGCATGCCGGAACCACCAGTCAGATGTGCCAGAAACACGTGCCGGAGACGCCGGAAGCACCTGCCGAGCACTTCGCAACCACCTGCTCAACTCACCTGAACCACCTGCCGGACACGCCAAAATCACCTGCCCGCTACACCAGCACCACTTCGGGGACAAGCCGGAATCACGTGAGGGGCATGCCGGCACCAGCCTCTCAGACTGAACCTCCGTGCCGGACACCACAGAACCACCTGCCGGACACGCCGGAACCACCGGCTCGACCCGCCCGAACGACCGCTGGACATGCAAAATCACCTGCCAGCTACGCCGGAAACACTTGGCGAACACTCCGGAATCACCTGCCGAGCACGCCGGAACCACCTGCTCGGGCTCCGCCAGCAACCACCTGCCGGACAGCGCAGAAATCACCTGCCGGCTACGCCACAACCAGTTGGGGAACACTTCGGAATCACCTGCCGGGCTTGCTGGAACCACCTGCCGGTCATGCCAAAATCACCTGCCAACTACGCCAGTACCACTTGGAGGACACTGTGGAAACACCTGTCGGGCCGGCCGGAACCACATCTCAGACGTGCCAGAACCATGTGCATGAGATGCTGGAACCACACCCCGAGCAGACGGAAAACACCTGCCAGCCCGTCTGAACAACCTGCCGAGCACGCCCTCTCGAACCGCCGGCCACCTACCTGACATGCCCCAAATCACCACCGGTGCGCCAGAACCACTTGGCGGACACTCCGGAATCATCTCGAACATGCCGGAACCAGCTCTCGGACACACCAGAACCACGTGCCGGAGACGCCGGAGGCACCTGCCGAGCATCCGGAGTCACCTTCTCGACTCGCCCGAAGCCCTGCCCGGACACGCCCAAATCACCTGCCGGGTCGGCAGAACCACCTGGCGGACCCTGCGCAATCACCTGTCGCGCATGCCGGAACCACCTCTCAGACGTGCCGGAGCACGTGCCGGACACCGCCGGAATCGCCTACCGGACAACCCAAACCACCTGCCGGCACGCCGGAGCCACCTGTTCGACTCGTTGGAACCCACCTGCCGGACAGGCCAATGTCGCTGCTGGCTATGTCCAGAACCACCTGGGGGACAGTGCGTCACCTGCCAGCCATGGCGGACCACCTCTCGGACGTCCAAACCACCTGCCGGAGAGCTCGGAATCACGCCTGGACAGCTCGACTCACCTGGATGGCCATACCTCCGATACCACCTGCCGAGCACGCGGACACCTGCCGGGCACGCCGAAATCACCTGCGAGTTATGCCAGAACCAGCTGGACGGACTTCTCGCGGATGCCCTGCCGGCATGTCGGAACCACCTATCAGCGTGTGCCAGAACCTGGTGGCGGCACAGCCGCGAATCACCCGTCTGGGCATGCGCAACCACCTCTGACACGTACCCGGACACGTGCCGTGCACCACCCGAACCATGCCGTCGCCGGTGCCGGAAACATCTAACGGACATCCCAAAACCACCATCAGATGGCAAACCCCGTGAGGCGCCCAAAGGCTCCCGAGCACGCCGGAACCACCTGTCGCTCGCCATGAAACCCCCGCTGCCGGAGAGACCCAGCCGATCACCCGGCCCCCGCCTCCCACAGCCAGCTCGGGGGTCAGCTCGGAAACGTGACGTGCGTGCACGGCTCCTCGCTGAACCACCTCTCATGCCGAGACACACGGCTGCCGGACATTCCAAGAACCTGGGTACCTGCCGGAACCACGCAGAAGCCCGCTCGACCTACCGATGAACGAACCGCTCCGGACATCCATCGCGGACTCACCGGCCAGCCTCAGACCACCGGAACCACATGGCGAACACTGCAGAATCACCTCCGGCCATGCCGGAACCACCTCTGGGTCTCCCCAACCCCGTGGACAGATGACGCCGAGAATAGCACCTGCCGGAAGCATCCCGCCGAAGCCACCTACTCGACTCGCCAGAGCCACACCTGCCGGAACAGCAAATCACCTGCCGGGTCCGCAAGAACCACCTGGCGGACACTCGGAATCACCTGTCGCTCATGCCGCAAGCCACCTCAGACGTGCGGAAGCACGTGGCGCACGCCCGAATCACCTCTCGGACAACCGGAACCACCTCCCGACACGCCGGAGCCACCTCTTCGACTCGCTGGAACCACCTGCCGGACAGGCCAATATAACTGCTGGCTATGCCAGAACCACCTGGGGGCAGTCGGGCCTGCCAGCCATGGCGGACCACCACCTCGGGCGTACCAGAACCACCTGCCGGAGAAGCTGGAAACACGACCCTGGACAGACTGGAACCACGTGGCGGCCATGCCTGAACCACCTCCAAGCACGGACGGAACCACCTGCCGCACGCCAAAATCACCTGCGTGCTACGCCAGAACCACTTGGACGACTCTCCGAAATGACCTGCCGGGCATGTGGAACCACCTCTCAGACGTGCCAGAAGCATGTGGCGGACAGTCCGGAATCACCTGTGGGCATCCGCAACCACCTCTGAGGCGTCCCAAACCACGTGCCGTGCACGCCGAAGCCACCTCCGGACAGCCGGAATAAACTTGGGCATGCGAAACCACCAGTCAGATGTGCCAGAAACACGTGCCCGAGATCGCCGGAAGCACCTGCCAAGCACGTCGCAACCACCTGCTCAACTCGCCTGAACCACCTGCCGGACCCACGCCAAAATCACCTGCCCGCTACAACAGCACACTTCGGGGACAAGCCGGAATCACGTGAGGGGCATGCAGCCAGCCTCTCAGACGAACGTCGTGCCGGACACCACAGACACCTGCCGGACAGACCGGAACACCTGCCGGACACGCGGAACCACCGGCTCGACCAAGCGAGAACGACTGGACATGCAAAATCACCTGCCGGCTACACCGGAAACACTTGGCGAACACTCTGGAATCACCTCCGGGCATGCCGGAACCACCTCTGAGATATGCGAACCACGTGCCAATGACCCGGAAGCACCTGCCGAGCACGCCGGAACCACCTGCTCGACTCGCCAGAACCACCTGCCGAACACGGAAAATCACCTGCCGGCTACAGCCACAACCAGTTGGGGAACACTTGGAATCACCTCCGCGCTTGCTGGAACCACCTGCCGGTCATGCCAAAATCACCTGCCACCTTCGCCAGTACCACTGGCGGACACTGTGGAAACACCTGTCGGCCAGCCAAACCGCATCTCAGACGTGCCAGAACCATGTGCATGAGATGCTGGAACCACACCCCGAAGACACGGGAAAACACCTGCCAGACCCGTCTGAACACTACCTGCCCGAGCACCGCCGGCACTCGAGGGCCTCCACCTGACATGCCCAAATCACCAGCCGGGTATGCCAGAACCACTTTGGCGGACACTCCGGAATCATCTCCCGACATGCAGGCACCAGCTGTACGGACACACCAAAACCACGTTGCTGGAGACGCCGAGCACCTGCCGAGCATGCCCGAGCCACCTGCTCGACTCGCCAGACCCCTGCCCCGGGCACGCCAAAATCACCTCCCCGGGTCCAGCCAGAACCACCTGGCCGACATCCGAAAATCACCTGTCACGCATGCCGAGACCACCTCTGGGGTGCCCGGAAGCACGTCCGCACGCCGAATCACCTACCGGACAACCGGAGCCCCACCTGCCGAGCACGCCGGCCACCTGTTCGACTCGCTCGAGCCACCTACCGGACAGACCGGAATCCCCTCGGGCATGCGGAACCACCTGTAGATGTGCCAGAAACACGGCCGGAGACGCCGGAAGACCTGCCAGGCCGTCGGAACCACCTGTCTCAACTCGCCTGAACCACCTGCCGGACATGCCAAAATCACCTGCCGACTATGCCGGAACCACTTGGCGACCTCGAGAATCACTACCAGGCATCCAGGAACCACCTCTCAGACATGCCAGAACCCCGTGCCAATGGCCCGAAGCCCAGCCGACACGCCGGAACCACCTGCTCGACTCGCCAGAACCACCTGCCGATCACGCAAAAATCACCTGCCGGCTACGCCACAACCAGTGGGGAACACTCTGGAATCACCTGCCAGGCTTGTTGGAACCACCAGCCAGTCATGCCAAAATCACTTGCCAACTACGGCAGAACCGCTTGGCGGACACTGCGGAAACACCTGTCGGGCCGGCTGGAACCACATCTCAGACGTGCCAGAAACGTGTTGATGAGATGCTGAACCACACCCTGAACAGCGTCCCTGCCAGAACCGCTGAACCACCTGCTGAGCACGCCGGTACCACCTCTCGACTCACCGGTACCACCTCCCTGACACGCCAAAATCACCTGCTGGGTATCCCAGAACCACTTGGCGGACACTCCGGAATCATCTGCCGGACATGCCGGAACCAGCTCTCAGACATCCCAGACCACCACCGGGTGCCAACCACGTCCCCGAGGCGCGAAGCACCTGCCGGCACGCAGCAACCCACCTGCTCGACTCGCCTGAACCACCTGCCGGACACACCAAATCACCTGCCCCTACACCAGCACCCACTCGGGGACAGCCGGAGTGCCCGTCGAGGGCGTCCTGCACGCAGCTCTGGAGCTCGAACCTCAGCCGGGGCACCTCACAGGAACCACCTGCCGGACCAGCCCGGAAGCCCTACCTGCCGGGACACGCCGGAAGCCACCGGCTCCGAGCCCGCCGGAGACGACCGCTGGACATGCAGACTCACCTGCCGGCTACAGCCGGAACACCTTGGCGACACTGCCGGAATCACCTCCCCGGCCATGCCGGAGCCACCTCTCGGGTATGCGCCAACCACGTGCAATGATCCCGGCGGAATCACCTGCCCGAGCACGCCGGGAGGCTCCACCCTGCTCGACTCGCCAGAGCCACCTGCCGGACACGCAGAATCACCTGGCGGGTACGCCAAGAATCACCTGGCGGGCTTCCGGGAGTCACCTCGGTCATGCCAGAATCACCCCCGGGTACAGACCATGCCCTCCGGAGCGCGCGTGACGGACACTCTCAGACGTGCCGGAAGCACGTGGACACGCCGGAGACACCTCCGGACAGACCGGACCCACCTGCCAGAGAACGCCGGAGCCACCTGTTCGACTCGCTGGAACCACCTGCCGGACAGGCCAATATCAACTGCTGGCTATGCCAGAACCACCTGGGGGACAGTCCGGGATCACCTGCCAGCCATGGCGGAACCACCTCTCAGGCGTCCCAGAACACCCTGCCGGAGAAGCTGGAAACACGTCCTGGACAGGCTGGAACCACGTGACGGCCATGCCTGAACCACCTGCCGAGCACGGCGGAACCACCTGCGACACGCCAAAATCACCTGCGGGCTACGCCAGAACCACTTGGACGACTCTCCGAATGACCTGCCGGGCATGTCGGAACCACCTCTCAGACGTGCCAGAAGCACGTGGCGGACAGTCCGGAATCACCTGTTGGGCATCGCAACCACCTCTGAGACGTACCAGAACCACGTGCCGTGCACGCCGGAACCACCTACCGGACAGCCCGGAATCAACTTTTGGGCATGCCGGAACCACCAGTCAGATGTGCCAGAAACACGTGCCGGAGACGCCGGAAGCACCTGCCGAGCACGTCGCAACCACCTGCTCAACTCAGCCTGAACCACCTGCCGGACACGCCAAAATCACCTGCCCGCTACACCAGCACCACTTCGGGGACAAGCCGGAATCACGTGAGGGGCATGCCGGCACAGCCTCTCAGACTGAACCTCCGCCGGACACCACAGAACCACCTCCGGACACGCCGGCGAACCACCGGCTCGACCCGCCGGAACGCCGCTGGACATGCAAAATCACCTGCCGGCTACGCCGGAAACACTTGGCGAACACTCCGGAATCACCTGCCGGGCACGCCGGAACCACCTGCTCGACTCGCCAGAACCACCTGCCGGATGCACGCAACAATCACCTGCCGGCTACGCCACACCCAGTTGGGGAACACTTGGAATCACCTGCCGGGCTTGCTGGAACCACCTGCCGGTCATGCCAAAATCACCTGCCACCTACGCCAGTACCGCTTGGCGGACACTGTGGAAACCACCTGTCGGGCCGGCCGGAACCAGCATCTCAGACGTGCCAGAACCATGTGCATGAGATGCTGGAACCACACCCGAACAGACGGAAAACACCTGCCAGACCCGTCTGAACAACCTGCCGAGCACGCCGGAGCCACCTGCTCGACTCACCGGAACCACCTCCTGACATGCCCAAATCACCAGCCGCGTATAGCCAGAACCACTTGGCGGACACTCCGGAATCATCTGCCGGACATGCCGGAACCAGCTCTCAGACACACCAGAACCACGTGCCGGAGACGCCGGAAGCACCTGCCGAGCATGCCGGAGCCACCCTGCTCGACTCGCCAGAAACACCTGCCGGACACGCCAAAATCACCTGCCGGGTACGCCAGAACCACCTGACGGACACTCGGAAATCGCCTGTCGCGCATGCCGGAACCACCTCTCAGACGTGCCGGAAGCACGTGCCGGACACGCCGGAATCACCTACCGGACAGACCGGAACCACCTGCCGAGCACGCCGGAGCCACCTGTTCGACTCGCTGGAACCACCTGCCAGACAGGCCAATATCAACTGCTGGCTATGCCAGAAGCACCTGGGGGACGGTCCGGAATCACCTGCCAGCCATGGCGGAACCACCTCTCAGACGTACCAGAACCACCTGCCGGAGAAGCTGGAAACACGTCCTGGACAGTCTGGAACCACCTGCTGGCCAAGCCTGAACCACCTGCCAAGCACAACGGAACAACCTGCCAGACACGCCAAAATCACCTGCGTGTTATGCCAGAACCACTTGGAGAACTCTCTGGGATGACCTGCCGGGCATGCGGAACCACCTCTCAGGACGTGCCAGAACCATGTGGCGGACAGTCCGGAATCACCTGTTGGGCATGCGCAACCACCTCTGAGACGTACAAGAACCACATGCCGTGCCGGCTGGAACCACCTAACGGACAGCCCGGAATCACCTTTCGGGCATGCCGGAACCACCTGTCAGATGTGCCAGAAACACGTGCCGGAGACGCCGCAAGCACCTGCCAAGCACGTTGGAACCACCTGCTCAACTCGCCTGAACCACCTGCCGGACATTCCAAAATCACCTGCTGGGTATGCCAGAACCACTTAGCGGACACTCCGGAATCATCTGCCGGACATGCCGGAACCAGCTCTCAGACACACCAGAACCAACGTGCCGGAGACGCCGGAAGCACCTGCCGAGCATGCCGGAGCCACCTGCTCGACTCGCCAGAAACACCTGCCGGACACGCCAAAATCACCTGCCTGGTACGCCAGAACCACCTGGCGGACACTCCGGAATCACCTGCCGCGCATGGCGGAACCCACTCTCAGACGTGCCGGAAGCACGTGCCAGACAAGCCGGAAACACCTACCGGACAGACCGGAACCACCTGCCGAGCACGCCGGAGCCACCTGTTCGACTCGCTGGAACCACCTGCCGGACAGGCCAATATCAACTGCTGGCTATGCCAGAACCACCTGGGGGACAGTCCGGGATCACCTGCCAGCCATGGCGGAACCACCTCTCAGACGTACCAGAACCACCTGCCGGAGAAGCTGGAAACACGTCCTGGACAGACTGGAACCACGTGACGGCCATGCCTGAACCACCTGCCGAGCACGGCGGAACCACCTGCCGGACACGCCAAAATCACCTGCGGGCTACGCCAGAACCACTTGGACGACTCTCCGAAATGACCTGCCGGGCATGTTGGAACCACCTCTCAGACGTGCCAGAAGCACGTGGCGGACAGTCCGGAATCACCTGTTGGGCATACGCAACCACCTCTGAGACGTACCAGAACCACGTGCCGTGCACGCCGGGACCACCTACCGGACAGACCGGAATCAACTTTTGGGCATGCCGGAACCACCAGTCAGATGTGCCAGAAACACGTGCCGGAGACGCCGGAAGCACCTGCCGAGCACGTCGCAACCACCTGCTCAACTCGCCTGAACCACCTGCCGGACACGCCAAAATCACCTGCCCGCTACACCAGCACCACTTCGGGGACAAGCCGGAATCACGTGAGGGGCATGCCGGCCCAGCCTCTCAGACTGAACCTCGTGCCGGACACCACAGAACCACCTGCCGGACAGACCGGAACCACCTGCCGGACACGCCGGAACCACCGGCTCGACCCGCCGGAACGACCGCTGGACATGCAAAATCACCTGCCGGCTACGCCGGAAACACTTGGCGAACACTCCGGAATCACCTGCCGGGCATGCCGGAACCACCTCTCAGATATGCCAGAACCACGTGCCAATGACCCCGGAAGCACCTGCCGAGCACGCCGGAACCACCTGCTCGACTCGCCAGAACCACCTGCCGGACACGCAAAAATCACCTGCCGGCTACGCCACAACCAGTTGGGGAACACTTCGGAATCACCTGCCGGGCTTGCTGGAACCACCTGCCGGTCATGCCAAAATCACCTGCCAACTACGCCAGTACCACTTGGCGGACACTGTGGAAACACCTGTCGGGCCGGCCGGAACCACATCTCAGACGTGCCAGAACCATGTGCATGAGATGCTGGAACCACACCCCGAACAGACGGAAAACACCTGCCAGACCCGTCTGAACAACCTGCCGAGCACGCCGGAGCCACCTACCTGACATGCCAAAATCACCAGCCGGGTATGCCAGAACCACTTGGCGGACACTCCGGAATCATCTGCCGGACATGCTGGAACCAGCTCTCAGACACACCAGAACCACGTGCCGGAGACGCCGGAAGCACCTGCCGAGCATGCCTGAGCCACCTGCTCGACTCGCCAGAAACACCTGCCGGACACGCCAAAATCACCTGCCGGGTACGCCAGAACCACCTGGCGGACACTCCAAAATCACCTGTCGCGCATTCCGAAACCACCTCTCAGACGTGCCGGAAGCACGTGCCGGACACGCCCGAATCACCTACCGGACAGACCGGAACCACCTGCCGAGCATGCCAGAGCCACCTGTTCGACTCGCTGGAACCACCTGCCGGACAGGCCAATATCAACTGCTGGCTATGCCAGAACCACCTGGGGGACGGTCCGGAATCACCTGCCAGCCATGGCGGAACCACCTCTCAAACGTACCAGAACCACCTGCCGGAGAAGCTGGAAACACGTCCTGGACAGACTGGAACCACGTGACGGCTATGCCTGAACCACCTGCCGAGCACGGCGGAACCACCTGCGGGCTACGCCAGAACCACTTGGAGGACTCTCTGGGATGACCTGCCGGGCATGCCGGAACCACCTCTCAGACGTGCCAGAACCATGTGGCGGACAGTCCGGAATCACCTGTTGGGCATGCGCAACCACCTCTGAGACGTACCAGAACCACATGCCATGCAGGCTGGAACCACCTACCGGACAGACCGGAATCACCTTTCGGGCATGCCGGAACCACCTGTCAGATGTGCCAGAAACACGTGCCGGAGACGCCGGAAGCACCTGCCAAGCACGTTGGAACCACCTGCTCAACTCGCCTGAACCACCTGCCGGACATGCCAAAATCACCTGCCGACTATGCCAGAACCACTTGGCGAACACTCCGGAATCACTTGCCGGGCATGCAGGAACCACCTCTCAGACATGCCAGAACCCCGTGACAATGACCCCGGAAGCACCAGCCGAGCACGCCGGAACCACCTGCTCGACTCGCCAGAACCACCTGCCGATCACGCAAAAATCACCTGCCGGCTACACCACAACCAGTTGGTGAACACTTTGGAATCACCCGCCAGGCTTGCTGGAACCACCTGCCAGTCATGCCAAAATCACCTGCCAACTACGCCAGAACCGCTTGGCGGACACTGCGGAAACACCTGTCGGGCCGGCTGGAACCACATCTCAGACGTGCCAGAAACGTGTTCATGAGATGCTGGAACCACACCCCGAACAGACGGATACCACCTGCCAGAACCGCCTGAACCACCTGCTGAGCACGCCGGAACCACCTGCTCGACTCACCGGTACCACCTCCATGACACGCCAAAATCACCTCCTGGGTATGCCACAACCACTTGGCGGATACTCCGGAATCATCTGCCGGACATGCCGGAACCAGCTCTCAGACACACCAGAACCAAGTGCCGGAGACGCCGGAAGCACCTGCCGAGCATGCCGGAACCACCTGCTCGACTCGCCGGAACCACCTACCTGACATGCCCAAATCACCAGCCGGGTATGCCAGAACCACTTGGCGGACACTCCAGAATCATCTGCCGGACATGCCGGAACCAGCTCTCAGACACACCGGAACCACGTGCCGGAGACGCCGGAAGCACCTGCCGAGCATTCCCGAGCCACCTGCTCGACTCGCCAGAAACACC
Organism: Equus przewalskii; assembly: GCF_037783145.1. Classification (NCBI taxonomy): domain Eukaryota; kingdom Metazoa; phylum Chordata; class Mammalia; order Perissodactyla; family Equidae; genus Equus; species Equus przewalskii. The sequence goes on from NW_027228208.1 coordinate 17,727, forward strand.
TGCCGGACACGCCAAAATCACCTGTCGGGTACGCCAGAACCACCTGGCAGACACTCCGAAATCACCTGTCGAGCATGACGGAACCACCTCTCAGACGTGCCGGAAGCACGTGCCGGACACGCCGGAATCACCTACCGGACAGACCGGAACCACCTGCCGAGCACGCCGGAGCCACCTGTTCGACTCGCTGGAACCACCTGCCGGACAGGCCAATATTAACTGCTGGCTATGCCAGAACCACCTGGAGGACGGTCCGGAATCACCTGCCAGCCATGGCGGAACCACCTCTCAGACGTACCAGAACCACCTGCCGGAGAAGCTGGAAACACGTCCTGGACAGTCTGGAACCACCTGCCGGCCAAGCCTGAACCACCTGCCAAGCACAACGGAACAACCTGCCAGACACGCCAAAATCACCTGCGTGTTATGCCAGAACCACATGGAGGACTCTCTGGGATGACCTGCCGGGCATGCCGGAACCACCTCTCAGACGTGCCAGAACCATGTGGCGGACAGTCCAGAATCACCTATTGGGCATGCGCAACCACCTCTGAGACGTACCAGAACCACATGCCGTGCAGGCTGGAACCACCTACCGGACAGCCCGGAATCCCCTTTCGGGCATGCCGGAACCACCTGTCAGATGTGCCAGAAACACGAGCCGGAGACGACGGAAGCACCTGCCAAGCACGTTGGAACCACCTGCTCAACTCGCCTGAACCACCTGCCGGACATGCCAAAATCACCTGCTGGGTATGCCAGAACCACTTGGCGGACACTCCGGAATCATCTGCCGGACATGCCGGAACCAGCTCTCAGACACACCAGAACCAAGTGCCGGAGACGCCGGAAGCACCTGCCGAGCATGCCGGAGCCACCTGCTCGACTCGCCAGAAACACCTGCCGGACACGCCAAAATCACCTGCCTGGTACGCCAGAACCACCTGGCGGACACTCCGGAATCACCTGTCGCGCATGACGGAACCACCTCTCAGACGTGCCGGAAGCATGTGCCAGACACGCCGGAAACACCTACCGGACAGACCGGAACCACCTGCCAAGAACGCCGGAGCCACCTGTTCGACTCGCTGGAACCACCTGCCGGACAGGCCAATATCAACTGCTGGCTATGCCAGAACCACCTGGGGGACAGTCCGGGATCACCTGCCAGCCATGGCGGAACCACCTCTCAGACGTACCAGAACCACCTGCCGGAGAAGCTGGAAACACGTCCTGGACAGACTGGAACCACGTGACGGCCATGCCTGAACCACCTGCCGAGCACGGCGGAACCACCTGCCGGACACGCCAAAATCACCTGCGGGCTACGCCAGAACCACTTGGACGACTCTCCGAAATGACCTGCCGGGCATGTTGGAACCACCTCTCAGACGTGCCAGAAGCACGTGGCGGACAGTCCGGAATCACCTGTTGGCCATACGCAACCACCTCTGAGACGTACCAGAACCACGTGCCGTGCACGCCGGAACCACCTACCGGACAGACCGGAATCAACTTTTTGGCGTGCCAGAACCACCAGTCAGATGTGCCAGAAACACGTGCCGGAGACGCCGGAAGCACCTGCCGAGCACGTCGCAACCACCTGCTCAACTCGCCTGAACCACCTGCCGGACACGCCAAAATCACCTGCCCGCTACACCAGCACCACTTCGGGGACAAGCCGGAATCACGTGAGGGGCATGCCGGCACAGCCTCTCAGAATGAACCTCGTGCCGGACACCACAGAACCACCTGCCGGACAGACCGGAACCACCTGCCGGACACGCCGGAACCACCGGCTCGACCCGCCGGAACGACCGCTGGACATGCAAAATCACCTGCCGGCTACGCCGGAAACAGTTGGCGAACACTCCGGAATCACCTGCCGGGCATGCCGGAACCACCTCTCAGATATGCAAGAACCACGTGCCAATGACCCCGGAAGCACCTGCCGAGCACGCCGGAACCACCTGCTCGACTCGCCAGAACCACCTGCCGGACACGCAAAACTCACCTGCCGGCTACGCCACAACCAGTTGGGGAACACTTCGGAATCACCTGCCGGGCTTGCTGGAACCACCTGCCGGTCATGCCAAAATCACCTGCCAAGTACGCCAGTACCACTTGGCGGACACTGTGGAAACGACTGTCGGGCCGGCCGGAACCACATCTCAGACGTGCCAGAACCATGTGCATGAGATGCTGGAACCACACCCCGAACAGACGGAAAACACCTGCCAGACCCGTCTGAACAACCTGCCGAGCACGCCGGAGCCACCTACCTGACATGCCAAAATCACCAGCCGGGTATGCCAGAACCACTTGGCGGACACTCCGGAATCATCTGCCGGACATGCTGGAACCAGCTCTCAGACACACCAGAACCACGTGCCGGAGACGCCGGAAGTACCTGCCGAGCATGCCTGAGCCACCTGCTCGACTCGCCAGAAACACCTGCCGGACACGCCAAAATCACCTGCCGGGTACGCCAGAACCACATGGCGGACACTCCAAAATCACCTGTCGCGCATTCCGAAACCACCTCTCATACGTGCCGGAAGCACGTGCCGGACACGCCCGAATCACCTACCGGACAGACCGGAACCACCTGCCGAGCATGCCGGAGCCACCTGTTCGACTCGCTGGAACCACCTGCCGGACAGGCCAATATCAACTGCTGGCTATGCCAGAACCACCTGGGGGACGGTCCGGAATCACCTGCCAGCCATGGCGGAACCACCTCTCAAACGTACCAGAACCACCTGCCGGAGAAGCTGGAAACACGTCCTGGACAGACTGGAACAACGTGACGGCCATGCCTGAACCACCTGCCGAGCACGGCGGAACCACCTGCGGGCTACGCCAGAACCACTTGGAGGACTCTCTGGGATGACCTGCCGGGCATGCCGGAACCACCTCTCAGACGTGCCAGAACCATGTGGCGGACAGTCCGGAATCACCTGTTGGGCATGCGCAACCACCTCTGAGACGTACCAGAACCACATGCCATGCAGGCTGGAACCACCTACCGGAAAGACCGGAATCACCTTTCGGGCATGCCGGAACCACCTGTCAGATGTGCCAGAAACACGTGCCGGAGATGCCGGAAGCACCTGCCAAGCACGTTGGAACCACCTGCTCAACTCGCCTGAACCACCTGCCGGACATGCCAAAATCACCTGCCGACTATGCCAGAACCACTTGGCGAACACTCCGGAATCACTTGCCGGGCATGCAGGAACCACCTCTCAGACATGCCAGAACCCCGTGCCAATGACCCCGGAAGCACCAGCCGAGCACGCCGGAACCACCTGCTCGACTCGCCAGAACCACCTGCCGATCACGCAAAAATCACCTGCCGGCTACACCACAACCAGTTGGTGAACACTTTGGAATCACCTGCCAGGCTTGCTGGAACCACCTGCCAGTCATGCCAAAATCACCTGCCAACAACGCCAGAACCGCTTGGCGGACACTGCGGAAACACCTGTCGGGCCGGCTGGAACCACATCTCAGACGTGCCAGAAACGTGTTCATGAGATGCTGGAACCACACCCCGAACAGACGGATACCACCTGCCAGAACCGCCTGAACCACCTGCTGAGCACGCCGGAACCACCTGCTCGACTCACCGGTACCACCTCCATGACACGCCAAAATCACCTCCTGGGTATGCCACAACCACTTGGCGGAAACTCCGGAATCATCTGCCGGACATGCCGGAACCAGCTCTCAGACACACCAGAACCAAGTGCCGGAGACGCCGGAAGCACCTGCCGAGCATGCCGGAACCACCTGCTCGACTCGCCGGAACCACCTACCTGACATGCCCAAATCACCAGCCGGGTATGCCAGAACCACTTGGCGGACACTCCAGAATCATCTGCCGGACATGCCGGAACCAGCTCTCAGACACACCGGAACCACGTGCCGGAGACGCCGGAAGCACCTGCCGAGCATTCCCGAGCCACCTGCTCGACTCGCCAGAAACACCTGCCGGACACGCCAAAATCACCTGTCGGGTACGCCAGAACCACCTGGCAGACACTCCGAAATCACCTGTCGAGCATGACGGAACCACCTCTCAGACGTGCCGGAAGCACGTGCCGGACACGCCGGAATCACCTACCGGACAGACCGGAACCACCTGCCGAGCACGCCGGAGCCACCTGTTCGACTCGCTGGAACCACCTGCCGGACAGGCCAATATTAACTGCTGGCTATGCCAGAACCACCTGGAGGACGGTCCGGAATCACCTGCCAGCCATGGCGGAACCACCTCTCAGACGTACCAGAACCACCTGCCGGAGAAGCTGGAAACACGTCCTGGACAGTCTGGAACCACCTGCCGGCCAAGCCTGAACCACCTGCCAAGCACAACGGAACAACCTGCCAGACACGCCAAAATCACCTGCGTGTTATGCCAGAACCACATGGAGGACTCTCTGGGATGACCTGCCGGGCATGCCGGAACCACCTCTCAGACGTGCCAGAACCATGTGGCGGACAGTCCAGAATCACCTGTTGGGCATGCGCAACCACCTCTGAGACGTACCAGAACCACATGCCGTGCAGGCTGGAACCACCTACCGGACAGCCCGGAATCCCCTTTCGGGCATGCCGGAACCACCTGTCAGATGTGCCAGAAACACGAGCCGGAGACGACGGAAGCACCTGCCAAGCACGTTGGAACCACCTGCTCAACTCGCCTGAACCACCTGCCGGACATGCCAAAATCACCTGCTGGGTATGCCAGAACCACTTGGCGGACACTCCGGAATCATCTGCCGGACATGCCGGAACCAGCTCTCAGACACACCAGAACCAAGTGCCGGAGACGCCGGAAGCACCTGCCGAGCATGCCGGAGCCACCTGCTCGACTCGCCAGAAACACCTGCCGGACACGCCAAAATCACCTGCCTGGTACGCCAGAACCACCTGGCGGACACTCCGGAATCACCTGTCGCGCATGACGGAACCACCTCTCAGACGTGCCGGAAGCATGTGCCAGACACGCCGGAAACACCTACCGGACAGACCGGAACCACCTGCCAAGAACGCCGGAGCCACCTGTTCGACTCGCTGGAACCACCTGCCGGACAGGCCAATATCAACTGCTGGCTATGCCAGAACCACCTGGGGGACAGTCCGGGATCACCTGCCAGCCATGGCGGAACCACCTCTCAGACGTACCAGAACCACCTGCCGGAGAAGCTGGAAACACGTCCTGGACAGACTGGAACCACGTGACGGCCATGCCTGAACCACCTGCCGAGCACGGCGGAACCACCTGCCGGACACGCCAAAATCACCTGCGGGCTACGCCAGAACCACTTGGACGACTCTCCGAAATGACCTGCCGGGCATGTTGGAACCACCTCTCAGACGTGCCAGAAGCACGTGGCGGACAGTCCGGAATCACCTGTTGGCCATACGCAACCACCTCTGAGACGTACCAGAAGCACGTGCCGTGCACGCCGGAACCACCTACCGGACAGACCGGAATCAACTTTTTGGCGTGCCAGAACCACCAGTCAGATGTGCCAGAAACACGTGCCGGAGACGCCGGAAGCACCTGCCGAGCACGTCGCAACCACCTGCTCAACTCGCCTGAACCACCTGCCGGACACGCCAAAATCACCTGCCCGCTACACCAGCACCACTTCGGGGACAAGCCGGAATCACGTGAGGGGCATGCCGGCACAGCCTCTCAGACTGAACCTCGTGCCGGACACCACAGAACCACCTGCCGGACAGACCGGAACCACCTGCCGGACACGCCGGAACCACCGGCTCGACCCGCCGGAACGACCGCTGGACATGCAAAATCACCTGCCGGCTACGCCGGAAACACTTGGCGAACACTCCGGAATCACCTGCCGGGCATGCCGGAACCACCTCTCAGATATGCAAGAACCACGTGCCAATGACCCCGGAAGCACCTGCCGAGCACGCCGGAACCACCTGCTCGACTCGCCAGAACCACCTGCCGGACACGCAAAAATCACCTGCCGGCTACGCCACAACCAGTTGGGGAACACTTCGGAATCACCTGCCGGGCTTGCTGGAACCACCTGCCGGTCATGCCAAAATCACCTGCCAAGTACGCCAGTACCACTTGGCGGACACTGTGGAAACGACTGTCGGGCCGGCCGGAACCACATCTCAGACGTGCCAGAACCATGTGCATGAGATGCTGGAACCACACCCCGAACAGACGGAAAACACCTGCCAGACCCGTCTGAACAACCTGCCGAGCACGCCGGAGCCACCTGCTCGACTCGCCGGAACCACCTACCTGACATGCCCAAATCACCAGCCGGGTATGCCAGAACCACTTGGCGGACACTCCGGAATCATCTGCCGGACATGCCGGAACCAGCTCTCAGACACACCAGAACCACGTGCCGGAGACGCCGGAAGCACCTGCCGTGCATGACGGAGCCACCTGCTCGACTCGCCAGAAACACCTGCCGGACACGCCCAAATCACCTGCCGGGTACGCCAGAACCACCTGGCGGACACTCCGAAATCACCTGTCGCGCATGCCGGAACCACCTCTCAGACGTGCCGGAAGCACATGCCGGACACGCCGGAATCAACTACCGGACAGACCGGAACCACCTGCCGAGCACGCCGGAGCCACCTGTTCGACTCGCTGGAACCACCTGCCGGACAGGCCAATATCAACTGCTGGCTATGCCAGAACCACCTGGGGGACGGTCCGGAATCACCTGCCAGCCATGGCGGAACCACCTCTCAGACGTACCAGAACCACCTGCCGGAGAAGCTGGAAACACGTCCTGGACAGTCTGGAACCACCTGCCGGCCAAGTCTGAACCACCTGCCAAGCACAACGGAACAACCTGCCAGACACGCCAAAATCACCTGCGTGTTATGCCAGAACCACTTGGAGGACTCTCTGGGATGACCTGCCGGGCATGCCGGAACCACCTCTCAGACGTGCCAGAACCATGTGGCGAACAGTCCGGAATCACCTGTTGGGCATGCGCAACCACCTCTGAGACGTACCAGAACCACATGCCGTGCCGGCTGGAACCACCTACCGGACAGACCGGAATCACCTTTCGGGCATGCCGGAACCACCTGTCAGATGTGCCAGAAACACGTGCCGGAGACGCCGGAAGCACCTGCCAAGCACGTTGGAACCACCTGCTCAACTCGCCTGAACCACCTGCCGGACATGCCAAAATCACCTGCCGACTATGCCAGAACCACTTGGCGAACACTCCGGAATCACTTGCCGGGTATGCAGGAACCACCACTCAGACATGCCAGAACCCCGTGCCAATGACCCCGGAAGCACCAGCCGAGCACGCCGGAACCACCTGCTCGACTCGCCAGAACCACCTGCCGATCACGCAAAAATCACCTGCCGGCTACGCCACAACCAGTTGGTGAACACTTTGGAATCACCTGCCAGGCTTGCTGGAACCACCTGCCAGTCATGCCAAAATCACCTGCCAACTACGCCAGAACCGCTTGGCGGACACTGCGGAAACACCTGTCGGGCCGGCTGGAACCACATCTCAGACGTGCCAGAAACGTGTTCATGAGATGCTGGAACCACACCCCGAACAGACGGATACCACCTGCCAGAACCGCCTGAACCACCTGCTGAGCACGCCGGAACCACCTGCTCGACTCACCGGTACCACCTCCCTGACACGCCAAAATCACCTGCTGGGTATGCCAGAACCACTTGGCGGACACTCCGGAATCATCTGCCGGACATGCCGGAACCAGCTCTCAGACACACCAGAACCAAGTGCCGGAGACGCCGGAAGCACCTGCCGAGCATGCCGGAGCCACCTGCTCGACTCGCCAGAAACACCTGCCGGACACGCCAAAATCACCTGCCGGGTACGCCAGAACCACCTTGCGGACACTCCGGAATCACCTGCCGCGCATGCCGGAACCACCTCTCAGACGTGCCGGAAGCACGTGCCAGACACGCCGGAAACACCTACCGGACAGACCGGAACCACCTGCCAAGAACGCCGGAGCCACCTGTTCGACTCGCTGGAACCACCTGCCGGACAGGCCAATATCAACTGCTGGCTATGCCAGAACCACCTGGGGGACAGTCCGGGATCACCTGCCAGCCATGGCGGAACCACCTCTCAGACGTAGCAGAACCACCTGCCGGAGAAGCTGGAAACACGTCCTGGACAGACTGGAACCACGTGACGGCCATGCCTGAACCACCTGCCGAGCACGGCGGAACCACCTGCCGGACACGCCAAAATCACCTGCGGGCTACGCCAGAACCACTTGGACGACTCTCCGAAATGACCTGCCGGGCATGTTGGAACCACCTCTCAGACGTGCCAGAAGCACGTGGCGGACAGTCCGGAATCACCTGTTGGCCATACGCAACCACCTCTGAGACGTACCAGAACCACGTGCCGTGCACGCCGGAACCACCTACCGGACAGACCGGAATCAACTTTTTGGCGTGCCAGAACCACCAGTCAGATGTGCCAGAAACACGTGCCGGAGACGCCGGAAGCACCTGCCGAGCACGTCGCAACCACCTGCTCAACTCGCCTGAACCACCTGCCGGACACGCCAAAATCACCTGCCCGCTACACCAGCACCACTTCGGGGACAAGCCGGAATCACGTGAGGGGCATGCCGGCACAGCCTCTCAGACTGAACCTCGTGCCGGACACCACAGAACCACCTGCCGGACAGACCGGAACCACCTGCCGGACACGCCGGAACCACCGGCTCGACCCGCCGGAACGACCGCTGGACATGCAAAATCACCTGCCGGCTACGCCGGAAACACTTGGCGAACACTCCGGAATCACCTGCCGGGCATGCCGGAACCACCTCTCAGATATGCAAGAACCACGTGCCAATGACCCCGGAAGCACCTGCCGAGCACGCCGGAACCACCTGCTCGACTCGCCAGAACCACCTGCCGGACACGCAAAAATCACCTGCCGGCTACGCCACAACCAGTTGGGGAACACTTCGGAATCACCTGCCGGGCTTGCTGGAACCACCTGCCGGTCATGCCAAAATCACCTGCCAAGTACGCCAGTACCACTTGGCGGACACTGTGGAAACGACTGTCGGGCCGGCCGGAACCACATCTCAGACGTGCCAGAACCATGTGCATGAGATGCTGGAACCACACCCCGAACAGACGGAAAACACCTGCCAGACCCGTCTGAACAACCTGCCGAGCACGCCGGAGCCACCTGCTCGACTCGCCGGAACCACCTACCTGACATGCCCAAATCACCAGCCGGGTATGCCAGAACCACTTGTCGGACACTCCGGAATCATCTGCCGGACATGCCGGAACCAGCTCTCAGACACACCAGAACCACGTGCCGGAGACGCCGGAAGCACCTGCCGTGCATGACGGAGCCACCTGCTCGACTCGCCAGAAACACCTGCCGGACACGCCCAAATCACCTGCCGGGTACGCCAGAACCACCTGGCGGACACTCCGAAATCACCTGTCGCGCATGCCGGAACCACCTCTCAGACGTGCCGGAAGCACATGCCGGACACGCCGGAATCAACTACCGGACAGACCGGAACCACCTGCCGAGCACGCCGGAGCCACCTGTTCGACTCGCTGGAACCACCTGCCGGACAGGCCAATATCAACTGCTGGCTATGCCAGAACCACCTGGGGGACGGTCCGGAATCACCTGCCAGCCATGGCGGAACCACCTCTCAGACGTACCAGAACCACCTGCCGGAGAAGCTGGAAACACGTCCTGGACAGTCTGGAACCACCTGCCGGCCAAGTCTGAACCACCTGCCAAGCACAACGGAACAACCTGCCAGACACGCCAAAATCACCTGCGTGTTATGCCAGAACCACTTGGAGGACTCTCTGGGATGACCTGCCGGGCATGCCGGAACCACCTCTCAGACGTGCCAGAACCATGTGGCGAACAGTCCGGAATCACCTGTTGGGCATGCGCAACCACCTCTGAGACGTACCAGAACCACATGCCGTGCCGGCTGGAACCACCTACCGGACAGACCGGAATCACCTTTCGGGCATGCCGGAACCACCTGTCAGATGTGCCAGAAACACGTGCCGGAGACGCCGGAAGCACCTGCCAAGCACGTTGGAACCACCTGCTCAACTCGCCTGAACCACCTGCCGGACATGCCAAAATCACCTGCCGACTATGCCAGAACCACTTGGCGAACACTCCGGAATCACTTGCCGGGTATGCAGGAACCACCACTCAGACATGCCAGAACCCCGTGCCAATGACCCCGGAAGCACCAGCCGAGCACGCCGGAACCACCTGCTCGACTCGCCAGAACCACCTGCCGATCACGCAAAAATCACCTGCCGGCTACGCCACAACCAGTTGGTGAACACTTTGGAATCACCTGCCAGGCTTGCTGGAACCACCTGCCAGTCATGCCAAAATCACCTGCCAACTACGCCAGAACCGCTTGGCGGACACTGCGGAAACACCTGTCGGGCCGGCTGGAACCACATCTCAGACGTGCCAGAAACGTGTTCATGAGATGCTGGAACCACACCCCGAACAGACGGATACCACCTGCCAGAACCGCCTGAACCACCTGCTGAGCACGCCGGAACCACCTGCTCGACTCACCGGTACCACCTCCCTGACACGCCAAAATCACCTGCTGGGTATGCCAGAACCACTTGGCGGACACTCCGGAATCATCTGCCGGACATGCCGGAACCAGCTCTCAGACACACCAGAACCAAGTGCCGGAGACGCCGGAAGCACCTGCCGAGCATGCCGGAGCCACCTGCTCGACTCGCCAGAAACACCTGCCGGACACGCCAAAATCACCTGCCGGGTACGCCAGAACCACCTTGCGGACACTCCGGAATCACCTGCCGCGCATGCCGGAACCACCTCTCAGACGTGCCGGAAGCACGTGCCAGACACGCCGGAAACACCTACCGGACAGACCGGAACCACCTGCCAAGAACGCCGGAGCCACCTGTTGGACTCGCTGGAACCACCTGCCGGACAGGCCAATATCAACTGCTGGCTATGCCAGAACCACCTGGGGGACAGTCCGGGATCACCTGCCAGCCATGGCGGAACCACCTCTCAGACGTAGCAGAACCACCTGCCGGAGAAGCTGGAAACACGTCCTGGACAGACTGGAACCACGTGACGGCCATGCCTGAACCACCTGCCGAGCACGGCGGAACCACCTGCCGGACACGCCAAAATCACCTGCGGGCTACGCCAGAACCACTTGGACGACTCTCCGAAATGACCTGCCGGGCATGTTGGAACCACCTCTCAGACGTGCCAGAAGCACGTGGCGGACAGTCCGGAATCACCTGTTGGCCATACGCAACCACCTCTGAGACGTACCAGAAGCACGTGCCGTGCACGCCGGAACCACCTACCGGACAGACCGGAATCAACTTTTTGGCGTGCCAGAACCACCAGTCAGATGTGCCAGAAACACGTGCCGGAGACGCCGGAAGCACCTGCCGAGCACGTCGCAACCACCTGCTCAACTCGCCTGAACCACCTGCCGGACACGCCAAAATCACCTGCCCGCTACACCAGCACCACTTCGGGGACAAGCCGGAATCACGTGAGGGGCATGCCGGCACAGCCTCTCAGACTGAACCTCGTGCCGGACACCACAGTACCACCTGCCGGACAGATCGGAACCACCTGCCGGACACGCCGGAACCACCGGCTCGACCCGCCGGAACGACCGCTGGACATGCAAAATCACCTGCCGGCTACGCCGGAAACACTTGGCGAACACTCCGGAATCACCTGCCGGGCATGCCGGAACCACCTCTCAGATATGCAAGAACCACGTGCCAATGACCCCGGAAGCACCTGCCGAGCACGCCGGAACCACCTGCTCGACTCGCCAGAACCACCTGCCGGACACGCAAAAATCACCTGCCGGCTACGCCACAACCAGTTGGGGAACACTTCGGAATCACCTGCCGGGCTTGCTGGAACCACCTGCCGGTCATGCCAAAATCACCTGCCAAGTACGCCAGTACCACTTGGCGGACACTGTGGAAACGACTGTCGGGCCGGCCGGAACCACATCTCAGACGTGCCAGAACCATGTGCATGAGATGCTGGAACCACACCCCGAACAGACGGAAAACACCTGCCAGACCCGTCTGAACAACCTGCCGAGCACGCCGGAGCCACCTGCTCGACTCGCCGGAACCACCTACCTGACATGCCCAAATCACCAGCCGGGTATGCCAGAACCACTTGGCGGACACTCCGGAATCATCTGCCGGACATGCCGGAACCAGCTCTCAGACACACCAGAACCACGTGCCGGAGACGCCGGAAGCACCTGCCGTGCATGACGGAGCCACCTGCTCGACTCGCCAGAAACACCTGCCGGACACGCCCAAATCACCTGCCGGGTACGCCAGAACCACCTGGCGGACACTCCGAAATCACCTGTCGCGCATGCCGGAACCACCTCTCAGACGTGCCGGAAGCACATGCCGGACACGCCGGAATCAACTACCGGACAGACCGGAACCACCTGCCGAGCACGCCGGAGCCACCTGTTCGACTCGCTGGAACCACCTGCCGGACAGGCCAATATCAACTGCTGGCTATGCCAGAACCACCTGGGGGACGGTCCAGAATCACCTGCCAGCCATGGCGGAACCACCTCTCAGACGTACCAGAACCACCTGCCGGAGAAGCTGGAAACAGGTCCTGGACAGTCTGGAACCACCTGCCGGCCAAGCCTGAACCACCTGCCAAGCACAACGGAACAACCTGCCAGACACGCCAAAATCACCTGCGTGTTATGCCAGAACCACTTGGAGGACTCTCTGGGATGACCTGCCGGGCATGCCGGAACCACCTCTCAGACGTGCCAGAACCATGTGGCGAACAGTCCGGAATCACCTGTTGGGCATGCGCAACCACCTCTGAGACGTACCAGAACCACATGCCGTGCCGGCTGGAACCACCTACCGGACAGACCGGAATCACCTTTCGGGCATGCCGGAACCACCTGTCAGATGTGCCAGAAACACGTGCCGGAGACGCCGGAAGCACCTGCCAAGCACGTTGGAACCACCTGCTCAACTCGCCTGAACCACCTGCCGGACATGCCAAAATCACCTGCCGACTATGCCAGAACCACTTGGCGAACACTCCGGAATCACTTGCCGGGTATGCAGGAACCACCACTCAGACATGCCAGAACCCCGTGCCAATGACCCCGGAAGCACCAGCCGAGCACGCCGGAACCACCTGCTCGACTCGCCAGAACCACCTGCCGATCACGCAAAAATCACCTGCCGGCTACGCCACAACCAGTTGGTGAACACTTTGGAATCACCTGCCAGGCTTGCTGGAACCACCTGCCAGTCATGCCAAAATCACCTGCCAACTACGCCAGAACCGCTTGGCGGACACTGCGGAAACACCTGTCGGGCCGGCTGGAACCACATCTCAGACGTGCCAGAAACGTGTTCATGAGATGCTGGAACCACACCCCGAACAGACGGATACCACCTGCCAGAACCGCCTGAACCACCTGCTGAGCACGCCGGAACCACCTGCTCGACTCACCGGTACCACCTCCCTGACACGCCAAAATCACCTGCTGGGTATGCCAGAACCACTTGGCGGACACTCCGGAATCATCTGCCGGACATGCCGGAACCAGCTCTCAGACACACCAGAACCAAGTGCCGGAGACGCCGGAAGCACCTGCCGAGCATGCCGGAGCCACCTGCTCGACTCGCCAGAAACACCTGCCGGACACGCCAAAATCACCTGCCGGGTACGCCAGAACCACCTTGCGGACACTCCGGAATCACCTGCCGCGCATGCCGGAACCACCTCTTAGACGTGCCGGAAGCACGTGCCAGACACGCCGGAAACACCTACTGGACAGACCGGAACCACCTGCCAAGAACGCCGGAGCCACCTGTTGGACTCGCTGGAACCACCTGCCGGACAGGCCAATATCAACTGCTGGCTATGCCAGAACCACCTGGGGGACAGTCCGCGATCACCTGCCAGCCATGGCGGAACCACCTCTCAGACGTAGCAGAACCACCTGCCGGAGAAGCTGGAAACACGTCCTGGACAGACTGGAACCACGTGACGGCCATGCCTGAACCACCTGCCGAGCATGGCGGAACCACCTGCCGGACACGCCAAAATCACCTGCGGGCTACGCCAGAACCACTTGGACGACTCTCCGAAATGACCTGCCGGGCATGTTGGAACCACCTCTCAGACGTGCCAGAAGCACGTGGCGGACAGTCCGGAATCACCTGTTGGCCATACGCAACCACCTCTGACACGTACCAGAACCACGTGCCGTGCACGCCGGAACCACCTACCGGACAGACCGGAATCAACTTTTGGGCATGCCGGAACCACCAGTCAGATGTGCCAGAAACACGTGCCGGAGACGCCGGAAGCACCTGCCGAGCACGTCGCAACCACCTGCTCAACTCGCCTGAACCACCTGCCGGACACGCCAAAATCACCTGCCCGCTACACCAGCACCACTTCGGGGACAAGCCGGAATCACGTGAGGGGCATGCCGGCACAGCCTCTCAGACTGAACATCGTGCCGGACACCACAGAACCACCTGCCGGACAGACCGGAACCACCTGCCGGACACGCCGGAACCACCGGCTCGACCCGCCGGAACGACCGCTGGACATGCAAAATCACCTGCCGGCTACGCCGGAAACACTTGGCGAACACTCCGGAATCACCTGCCGGGCATGCCGGAACCACCTCTCAGATATGCCAGAACCACGTGCCAATGACCCCGGAAGCACCTGCCGAGCACGCCGGAACCACCTGCTCGACTCGCCAGAACCACCAGCCGGACACGCAAAAATCACCTGCCGGCTACGCCACAACCAGTTGGGGAACACTTCGGAATCACCTGCCGGGCTTGCTGGAACCACCTGCCGGTCATGCCAAAATCACCTGCCAACTACGCCAGTACCACTTGGCGGACACTGTGGAAACACCTGTCGGGCCGGCCGGAACCACATCACAGACGTGCCAGAACCATGTGCATGAGATGCTGGAACCACACCCCGAACAGACGGAAAACACCTGCCAGACCCGTCTGAACAACCTGCCGAGCACGCCGGAGCCACCTGCTCGACTCGCTGGAACCACCTGCCGGACAGGCCAATATCAACTGCTGGCTATGCCAGAACCACCTGGGGCACGGTCCGGAATCACCTGCCAGCCATGGCGGAACCACCTCTCAGACGTACCAGAGCCACCTGCCGGAGAAGCTGGAAACACGTCCTGGACAGTCTGGAACCACCTGCCGGCCAAGCCTGAACCACCTGCCAAGCACAACGGAACAACCTGCCAGACACGCCAAAATCACCTGCGTGTTATGCCAGAACCACTTGGAGGACTCTCTGGGATGACCTGCCGGGCATGCCGGAACCACCTCTCAGACGTGCCAGAACCATGTGGCGGACAGTCCGGAATCACCTGTTGGGCATGCGCAACCACCTCTGAGACGTACCAGAACCACATGCCGTGCCGGCTGGAACCACCTACCGGACAGACCGGAATCCCCTTTGGGGCATGCCGGAACCACCTGTCAGATGTGCCAGAAACACGTGCCGGAGACGCCGGAAGCACCTGCCAGGCACGTTGGAACCACCTGCTCAACTCGCCTGAACCACCTGCTGGACATGCCAAAATCACCTGCCGACTATGCCAGAACCACTTGGCGAACACTCCAGAATCACTTGACAGGCATGCAGGAACCACCACTCAGACATGCCAGAACCCCGTGCCAATGACCCCGGAAGCACCAGCCGAGCACGCCGGAACCAGCTGCTCGACTCGCCAGAACCACCTGCCGATCACTCAAAAATCACCTGCCGGCTACGCCACAACCAGTAGGTGAACACTTTGGAATCACCTGCCAGGCTTGCTGGAACCACCTGCCAGTCATGCCAAAATCACCTGCCAACTACGCCAGAACCGCTTGGCGGACACTGCGGAAACACCTGTCGGGCCGGCTGGAACCACATCTCAGACGTGCCAGAAACGTGTTCATGAGATGCTGGAACCACACCCCGAACAGACGGATACCACCTGCCAGAACCGCCTGAACCACCTGCTGAGCACGCCGGTACCACCTGCTCGACTCACCGGTACCACCTCCCTGACACGCCAAAATCACCTGCTGGGTATGCCAGAACCACTTGGCGGACACTCCGGAATCATCTGCCGGACATGCCGGAACCAGCTCTCAGACATGCCAGAACCCCGTGCCAATGACCCCGGAAGCACCAGCCGAGCACGCCAGAACCACCTGCTCGACTCGCCTGAACCACCTGCCGGACACGCCAAAATCACCTGCCCGCTACACCAGCACCACTTCGGGGACAAGCCGGAATCACGTGAGGGGCATGCCGGCACAGACTCTCAAACTGAACCTCGTGCCGGACACCACAGAACCACCTGCCTGACAGACCCGAACCACCTGCCGGACACGCCGGAACCACCGGCTCGACCCGCCGGAACGACTGCTGGACATGCAAAATCACCTGCCGGCTACGCCGGAAACACTTGGCGAACAATCCGGAATCACGTGCCGGGCATGCCGGAACCACCTCTCAGATATGCGAGAACCACGTGCCAATGATCCCAGAATCACATGCCGAGCACGCCGGAGCCACCTGCTCGACTCGCCAGAACCACCTGCCGGACACGCAGAAATCACCTGGCGGCTACGCCACAACCAGTTGGGGAACACTTCGGAATCACCTGCCGGGCTTGCTGGAACCACCTGCCGGTCATGCCAAAATCACCTGCCGGGTACGCCAGAACCACCTGGCGGACACTCCGGAATCACCTGCCGCGCATGACGGAACCACCTCTCAGACGTGCCGGAAGCACGTGCCAGACACGCCGGAAACACCTACCGGACAGACCGGAACCACCTGCCAAGAACGCCGGAGCCACCTGTTCGACTCGCTGGAACCACCTGCCGGACAGGCCAATATCAACTGCTGGCTATGCCAGAACCACCTGGGGGACAGTGCGGGATCACCTGCCAGCCATGGCGGAACCACCTCTCAGACGTACCAGAACCACCTGCCGGAGAAGCTGGAAACACGTCCTGGACAGACTGGAACCACGTGACGGCCATGCCTGAACCACCTGCCGAGCACGGCGGAACCACCTGCCGGACACGCCAAAATCACCTGCGGGCTACGCCAGAACCACTTGGACGACTCTCCGAAATGACCTGCCGGGCATGTTGGAACCACCTCTCAGACGTGCCAGAAGCACGTGGCGGACAGTCCGGAATCACCTGTTGGGCATACGCAACCACCTCTGAGACGTACCAGAACCATGTGCCGTGCACGCCGGAACCACCTACCGGACAGACCGGAATCAACTTTTGGGCATGCCGGAACCACCAGTCAGATGTGCCAGAAACACGTGCCGGAGACGCCGGAAGCACCTGCCGAGCTTTCGCAACCACCTGCTCAACTCGCCTGAACCACCTGCCGGACACGCCAAAATCACCTGCCCGCTACACCAGCACCACTTCGGGGACAAGCCGGAATCACGTGAGGGGCATGCCGGCCCAGCCTCTCAGACTGAACCTCGTGCCGGACACCACAGAACCACCTGCCGGACAGACCGGAACCACCTGCCGGACACGCCGGAACCACCGGCTCGACCCGCCGGAACGACCGCTGGACATGCAAAATCACCTGCCGGCTACGCCGGAAACACTTGGCGAACACTCCGGAATCACCTGCTGGGCATGCCGGAACCACCTCTCAGATATGCCAGAACCACGTGCCAATGACCCCGGAAGCACCTGCCGAGCATGCCGGAACCACCTGCTCGACTCGCCAGAATCACCTGCCGGACACGCAGAAATCACCTGCCGGCTACGCCACAACCAGTTGGGGAACACTTCGGAATCACCTGCCGGGCTTGCTGGAACCACCTGCCGGTCATGCCAAAATCACCTGCCAACTACGCCAGTACCACTTGGCGGACACTGTGGAAACACCTGTCGGGCCGGCCGGAACCACATCTCAGACATGCCAGAACCATGTGCATGAGATGCTGGAACCACACCCCGAACAGACGGAAAACACCTGCCAGACCCGTCTGAACAACCTGCCGAGCACACCGGAGCCACCTGCTCGACTCACCGGTACCACCTCCATGACACGCCAAAATCACCTCCTGGGTATGCCAGAACCACTTGGCGGACACTCCGGAATCATCTGCCGGACATGCCGGAACCAGCTCTCAGACACACCAGAACCAAGTGCCGGAGACGCCGGAAGCACCTGCCGAGCATGCCGGAGCCACCTGCTCGACTCGCCAGAAACACCTGCCGGACACGCCAAAATCACCTGCCTGGTACGCCAGAACCACCTGGCGGACACTCTGGAATCACCTGCCGCGCATGGCGGAACCACCTCTCAGACGTGCCGGAAGCACGTGCCAGACACGCCGGAAACACCTACCGGACAGACCAGAACCACCTGCCGAGCACGCCGGAGCCACCTGTTCGACTCGCTGGAACCACCTGCCGGACAGGCCAATATCAACTGCTGGCTATGCCAGAACCACCTGGGGGACAGTCCGGGATCACCTGCCAGCCATGGCGGAACCACCTCTCAGACGTACCGGAACCACCGGCCGGAGAAGCTGGAAACACGTCCTGGACAGACTGGAACCACGTGACGGCCATGCCTGAGCCACCTGCCGAGCACGGCGGAACCACCTGCCGGACACGCCAAAATCACCTGCGGGCTACGCCAGAACCACTTGGACGACTCTCCGAAATGACCTGCCGGGCATGTTGGAACCACCTCTCAGACGTGCCAGAAGCACGTGGCGGACAGTCCGGAATCACCTGTTGGCCATACGCAACCACCTCTGAGACGTACCAGAACCACGTGCCGTGCACGCCGGAACCACCTACCGGACAGACCGGAATCAACTTTTGGGCATGCTGGAACCACCAGTCAGATGTGCCAGAAACACGTGCCGGAGACGCCGGAAGCACCTGCCGAGCACGTCGCAACCACCTGCTCAACTCGCCTGAACCACCTGCCGGACACGCCAAAATCACCTGCCCGCTACACCAGCACCACTTCGGGGACAAGCCGGAATCACGTGAGGGGCATGCCGGCCCAGCCTCTCAGACTGAACCTCGTGCCGGACACCACAGAACCATCTGCCGGACAGACCGGAACCACCTGCCGGACACGCCGGAACCACCGGCTCGACCCGCCGGAACGACCACTGGACAGGCAAAATCACCTGCCGGCTACGCCGGAAACACTTGGCGAACACTCCGGAATCACCTTCCGGGCATGCCGGAACCACCTCTCAGATATGCCAGAACCACGTGCCAATGACCCCGGAAGCACCTGCCGAGCACGCCGGAACCACCTGCTCGACTCGCCGCAACCACCTACCTGACATGCCCAAATCACCAGCCAGGTATGCCGGAACCACTTGGCGGACACTCCAGAATCATCTGCCGGACATGCCGGAACCAGCTCTCAGACACACCAGAACCACGTGCCGGAGACGCCGGAAGCACCTGCCGAGCATTCCCGAGCCACCTGCTCGACTCGCCAGAAACACCTGCCGGACACGCCAAAATCACCTGCCGGGTACGCCAGAACCACCTGGCAGACACTCCGAAATCACCTGTCGAGCATGCCGGAACCACCTCTCAGACGTGCCGGAAGCACGTGCCGGACACGCCGGAATCACCTACCGGACAGACCGGAACCACCTGCCGAGCACGCCGGAGCCACCTGTTCGACTCGCTGGAACCACCTGCCGGACAGGCCAATATTAACTGCTGGCTATGCCAGAACCACCTGGAGGACGGTCCGGAATCACCTGCCAGCCATGGCGGAACCACCTCTCAGACGTACCAGAACCACCTGTCGGAGAAGCTGGAAACACGTCCTGGACAGTCTGGAACCACCTGCCGGCCAAGCCTGAACCACCTGCCAAGCACAACGGAACAACCTGCCAGACACGCCAAAATCACCTGCGTGTTATGCCAGAACCACTTGGAGGACTCTCTGGGATGACCTGCCGGGCATGCCGGAACCACCTCTCAGACGTGCCAGAACCATGTGGCGGACAGTCCGGAATCACCTGTTGGGCATGCGCAACCACCTCTGAGACGTACCAGAACCACATGCCATGCAGGCTGGAACCACCTACCGGACAGACCGGAATCACCTTTCAGGCATGCCGGAACCACCTGTCAGATGTGCCAGAAACACGTGCCGGAGACGCCGGAAGCACCTGCCAAGCACGTTGGAACCACCTGCTCAACTCGCCTGAACCACCTGCCGGACATGGCAAAATCACCTGCCGATTATGCCAGAACCACTTGGCGAACACTCCGGAATCACTTGCCGGGCATGCAGGAACCACCTGCTCGACTCGCCAGAACCACCTGCCGATCACGCAAAAATCACCTGCCGGCTACGCCACAACCAGTTGGTGAACACTTTGGAATCACCTGCCAGGCTTGCTGGAACCACCTTCCAGTCATGCCAAAATCACCTGCCAACTACGCCAGAACCGCTTGGCGGACACTGCGGAAACACCTGTCGGGCCGGCTGGAACCACATCTCAGACGTGCCAGAAACGTGTTCATGAGATGCTGGAACCACACCCCGAACAGACGGATACCAACTGCCAGAACCGCCTGAACCACCTGCTGAGCACGCCGGAACCACCTGCTCGACTCACCGGTACCACCTCCCTGACACGCCAAAATCACCTGCTGGGTATGCCAGAACCACTTGGCGGACACTCCGGAATCATCTGCCGGACATGCCGGAACCAGCTCTCAGACACACCAGAACCAAGTGCCGGAGACGCCGGAAGCACCTGCCGAGCATGCCGGAGCCACCTGCTCGACTCGCCAGAAACACCTGCCGGACACGCCAAAATCACCTGCCTGGTACGCCAGAACCACCTGGCGGACACTCCGGAATCACCTGTCGCGCATGACGGAACCACCTCTCAGACGTGCCGGAAGCATGTGCCAGACACGCCGGAAACACCTACCGGACAGACCGGAACCACCTGCCAAGAACGCCGGAGCCACCTGTTCGACTCGCTGGAACCACCTGCCGGACAGGCCAATATCAACTGCTGGCTATGCCAGAACCACCTGGGGGACAGTCCGGGATCACCTGCCAGCCATGGCGGAACCACCTCTCAGACGTACCAGAACCACCTGCCAGAGAAGCTGGAAACACGTCCTGGACAGACTGGAACCACGTGACGGCCATGCCTGAACCACCTGCCGAGCACGGCGGAACCACCCTCCGGACACGCCAAAATCACCTGCGGGCTACGCCAGAACCACTTGGACGACTCTCCGAAATGACCTGCCGGGCATGTTGGAACCACCTCTCAGACGTGCCAGAAGCACGTGGCGGACAGTCCGGAATCACCTGTTGGCCATACGCAACCACCTCTGAGACGTACCAGAACCACGTGCCGTGCACGCCGGAACCACCTACCGGACAGACCGGAATCAACTTTTTGGCGTGCCAGAACCACCAGTCAGATGTGCCAGAAACACGTGCCGGAGACGCCGGAAGCACCTGCCGAGCACGTCGCAACCACCTGCTCAACTCGCCTGAACCACCTGCCGGACACGCCAAAATCACCTGCCCGCTACACCAGCACCACTTCGGGGACAAGCCGGAATCACGTGAGGGGCATGCCGGCACAGCCTCTCAGACTGAACCTCGTGCCGGACACCACAGAACCACCTGCCGGACAGACCGGAACCACCTGCCGGACACGCCGGAACCACCGGCTCGACCCGCCGGAACGACCGCTGGACATGCAAAATGACCTGCCGGCTACGCCGGAAACACTTGGCGAACACTCTGGAATCACCTGCCGGGCATGCTGTAACCACCTCTCAGATATGCCAGAACCACGTGCCAATGACCCCGGAAGCACCTGCCGAGCACGCCGGAACCACCTGCTCGACTCGCCAG
Organism: Equus przewalskii; assembly: GCF_037783145.1. Taxonomy (NCBI): domain Eukaryota; kingdom Metazoa; phylum Chordata; class Mammalia; order Perissodactyla; family Equidae; genus Equus; species Equus przewalskii. Next base: position 39,794 of record NW_027228208.1, read on the forward strand.
AACCACCTGCCGGACACGCAAAAATCACCTGCCGGCTACGCCACAACCAGTTGGGGAACACTTCGGAATCACCTGCCGGGCTTGCTGGAACCACCTGCCGGTCATGCCAAAATCACCTGCCAAGTACGCCAGTACCACTTGGCGGACACTGTGGAAACACCTGTCGGGCCGGCCGGAACCACTCTTCAGACGTGCCAGAACCATGTGCATGAGATGCTGGAACCACACCCCGAACAGACGGAAAATACCTGCCAGACCCGTCTGAACATCCTGCCGAGCACGGCGGAGCCACCTACCTGAAATGCCCAAATCACCAGCCGGTTATGCCAGAACCACTTGGCGGACACTCCGGAATCATCTGCCGGACATGCCGGAACCAGCTCTCAGACACACCAGAACCACGTGCCGGAGACGCCGGAAGCACCTGCCGAGCATGCCGGAGCCACCTGCTCGACTCGCCAGAAACACCTGCCGGACACGCCAAAATCACCTGCCGGGTACGCCAGAACCACCTGGCGGACACTCTGAAATCACCTGTCGCGCATGCCGGAACCACCTCTCAGACGTGCCGGAAGCACGTGCCGGACACGCCGGAATCACCTACCGGACAGAGCGGAACCACCTGCCGAGCACGCCGGAGCCACCTGTTCGACTCGCTGGAACCACCTGCCAGACAGGCCAATATCAACTGCTGGCTATGCCAGAAGCACCTGGGGGACGGTCCGGAATCACCTGCCAGCCATGGCGGAACCACCTCTCAGACGTACCAGAACCACCGGCCGGAGAAGCTGGAAACACGTCCTGGACAGACTGGAACCACGTGACGGCCATGCCTGAACCACCTGCCGAGCACGGCGGAACCACCTGCCGGACACGCCAAAATCACCTGCGGGCTACGCCAGAACCACTTGGATGACTCTCCGAAATGACCTGCCGGGCATGTTGGAACCACCTCTCAGACGTGCCAGAAGCACGTGGCGGACAGTCCGGAATCACCTGTTGGGCATACGCAACCACCTCTGAGACGTACCAGAACCACGTGCCGTGCAGGCCGGAACCACCTACCGGACAGACCGGAATCAACTTTTGGGGGTGCCGGAACCACCAGTCAGATGTGCCAGAAACACGTGCCGGAGACGCCGGAAGCACCTGCCGAGCACGTCGCAACCACCTGCTCAACTCGTCTGAACCACCTGCCGGACACGCCAAAATCACCTGCCCGCTACACCAGCACCACTTCGGGGACAAGCCGGAATCACGTGAGGGGCATGCCGGCACAGCCTCTCAGACTGAACCTCGTGCCGGACACCACAAAACCACCTGCCGGACAGACCGGAACCACCTGCCGGACACGCCGGAACCACCGGCTCGACCCGCCGGGACGACCGCTGGACATGCAAAATCACCTGCCGGCTACGCCGGAAACACTTGGCGAACACTCCGGAATCACCTGCCGGGCATGCCGGAACCACCTCTCAGATATGCCAGAACCACGTGCCAATGACCCCGGAAGCACCTGCCGAGCACGCCGGAACCACCTGCTCGACTCGCCTGAACCACCTGCCGGACACGCAGAAATCACCTGCCGGCTACGCCACAACCAGTTGGGGAACACTTCGGAATCACCTGCCGGGCTTGCTGGAACCACCTGCCGGTCATGCCAAAATCACCTGCCAACTACGCCAGTACCACTTGGCGGACACTGTGGAAACACCTGTCGGGCCGGCCGGAACCACATCTCAGACGTGCCAGAACCATGTGCATGAGATGCTGGAACCACACCCCGAACAGACGGAAAACACCTGCCAGACCCGTCTGAACAACCTGCCGAGCACGCCGGAGCCACCTGCTCGACTCGCCGGAACCACCTACCTGACATGCCCAAATCACCAGCCGGGTATGCCAGAACCACTTGGCGGACACTCCGGAATCATCTGCCGGACATGCCGGAACCAGCTCTCAGACACACCAGAACCACGTGCCGGAGACGCCGGAAGCACCTGCCGAGCATGCCCCAGCCACCTGCTCGACTCGCCAGAAACACCTGCCGGACACGCCACAATCACCTGCCGGGTACGCCAGAACCACCTGGCGGACACTCCGAAACCACCTGTCGCGCATGCCGGAACCACCTCTCAGACGTGCCGGAAGCACGTGCCGGACACGCCGGAATCACCTACCGGACAGACCGGAACCACCTGCCGAGCACGCCGGAGCCACCTGTTCGACTCGCTGGAACCACCTGCCGGACAGGCCAATAACAACTGCTGGCTATGCCAGAACCACCTGGGGGACGGTCCGGAATCACCTGCCAGCCATGGCGGAACCACCTCTCAGACGTACCAGAACCACCTGCCGGAGAAGCTGGAAACACGTCCTGGACAGTCTGGAACCACCTGCCGGCCAAGCCTGAACCACCTGCCAAGCACAACGGAACAACCTGCCAGACACGCCAAAATCACCTGTGTGTTATGCCAGAACCACTTGGAGGACTCTCTGGGATGACCTGCCGGGCATGCCGGAACCACCTCTCAGACGTGCCAGAACCATGTGGCGGACAGTCCGGAATCACCTGTTGGGCATGCGCAACCACCTCTGAGACGTACCAGAACCACATGCCATGCAGGCTGGAACCACCTACCGGACAGACCGGAATCACCTTTCGGGCATGCCGGAACCACCTGTCAGATGTGCCAGAAACACGTGCCGGAGACGCCGGAAGCACCTGCCAAGCACGTTGGAACCACCTGCTCAACTCGCCTGAACCACCTGCCGGACATGCCAAAATCACCTGCCGACTATGCCAGAACCACTTGGCGAACACTCCGGAATCACTTGCCGGGCATGCAGGAACCACCTCTCAGACATGCCAGAACCCCGTGCCAATGACCCCGGAAGCACCAGCCGAGCACGCCGGAACCACCTGCTCGACTCGCCAGAACCACCTGCCGATCACGCAAAAATCACCTGCCGGCTACACCACAACCAGTTGGTGAACACTTTGGAATCACCTGCCAGGCTTGCTGGAACCACCTGCCAGTCATGCCAAAATCACCTGCCAACAACGCCAGAACCGCTTGGCGGACACTGCGGAAACACCTGTCGGGCCGGCTGGAACCACATCTCAGACGTGCCAGAAACGTGTTCATGAGATGCTGGAACCACACCCCGAACAGACGGATACCACCTGCCAGAACCGCCTGAACCACCTGCTGAGCACGCCGGAACCACCTGCTCGACTCACCGGTACCACCTCCCTGACACGCCAAAATCACCTCCTGGGTATGCCAGAACCACTTGGCGGACACTCCGGAATCATCTGCCGGACATGCCGGAACCAGCTCTCAGACACACCAGAACCAAGTGCCGGAGACGCCGGAAGCACCTGCCGAGCATGCCGGAGCCACCTGCTCCACTCGCCAGAAACACCTGCCGGACACGCCAAAATCACCTGCCTGGTACGCCAGAACCACCTGGCGGACACTCCGGAATCACCTGCCGCGCATGGCGGAACCACCTCTCAGACGTGCCGGAAGCACGTGCCAGACACGCCGGAAACACCTACCGGACAGACCGGAACCACCTGCCGAGCACGCCGGAGCCACCTGTTCGACTCGCTGGAACCACCTGCCGGACAGGCCAATATCAACTGCTGGCTATGCCAGAACCACCTGGGGGACAGTCCGGGATCACCTGCCAGCCATGGCGGAACCACCTCTCAGACGTACCAGAACCACCGGCCGGAGAAGCTGGAAACACGTCCTGGACAGACTGGAACCACGTGACGGCCATGCCTGAACCACCTGCCGAGCACGGCGGAACCACCTGCCGGACACGCCAAAATCACCTGCGGGCTACGCCAGAACCACTTGGACGACTCTCCGAAATGACCTGCCGGGCATGTTGGAACCACCTCTCAGACGTGCCAGAAGCACGTGGCGGACAGTCCGGAATCACCTGTTGGCCATACGCAACCACCTCTGAGACGTACCAGAACCACGTGCCGTGCACGCCGGAACCACCTACCGGACAGACCGGAATCAACTTTTGGGCATGCCGGAACCACCAGTCAGATGTGCCAGAAACACGTGCCGGAGACGCCGGAAGCACCTGCCGAGCACGTCGCAACCACCTGCTCAACTCGCCTGAACCACCTGCCGGACACGCCAAAATCACCTGCCCGCTACACCAGCACCACTTCGGGGACAAGCCGGAATCACGTGAGGGGCATGCCGGCCCAGCCTCTCAGACTGAACCTCGTGCCGGACACCACAGAACCATCTGCCGGACAGACCGGAACCACCTGCCGGACACGCCGGAACCACCGGCTCGACCCGCCGGAACGACCACTGGACAGGCAAAATCACCTGCCGGCTACGCCGGAAACACTTGGCGAACACTCCGGAATCACCTTCCGGGCATGCCGGAACCACCTCTCAGATATGCCAGAACCACGTGCCAATGACCCCGGAAGCACCTGCCGAGCACGCCGGAACCACCTGCTCGACTCGCCTGAACCACCTGCCGGACACGCAGAAATCACCTGCCGGCTACGCCACAACCAGTTGTGGAACACTTCGGAATCACCTGCCGGGCTTGCTGGAACCACCTGCCGGTCATGCCAAAATCACCTGCCAACTACGCCAGTACCACTTGGCGGACACTGTGGAAACACCTGTCGGGCCGGCCGGAACCACATCTCAGACGTGCCAGAACCATGTGCATGAGATGCTGGAACCACACCCCGAACAGACGGAAAACACCTGCCAGACCCGTCTGAACAACCTGCCGAGCACGCCGGAGCCACCTGCTCGACTCGCCGGAACCACCTACCTGACATGCCCAAATCACCAGCCGGGTATGCCAGAACCACTTGGCGGACACTCCAGAATCATCTGCCGGACATGCCGGAACCAGCTCTCAGACACACCAGAACCACGTGCCGGAGACGCCGGAAGCACCTGCCGAGCATGCCCCAGCCACCTGCTCGACTCGCCAGAAACACCTGCCGGACACGCCAAAATCACCTGCCGGGTACGCCACAACCAGTTGGGGAACACTTCGGAATCACCTGCCGGGCTTGCTGGAACCACCTGCCGGTCATGCCAAAATCACCTGCCAACTACGCCAGTACCACTTGGCGGACACTGTGGAAACACCTGTCGGGCCGGCCGGAACCACATCTCAGACGTGCCAGAACCATGTGCATGAGATGCTGGAACCACACCCCGAACAGACGGAAAACACCTGCCAGACCCGTCTGAACAACCTGCCGAGCACGCCAGAGCCACCTGCTCGACTCGCCGGAACCACCTACCTGACATGCCCAAATCACCAGCCGGGTATGCCAGAACCACTTGGCGGACACTCCGGAATCATCTGCCGGACATGCCGGAACCAGCTCTCAGACACACCAGAACCACGTGCCGGAGACGCCGGAAGCACCTGCCGAGCATGCCCCAGCCACCTGCTCGACTCGCCAGAAACACCTGCCGGACACGCCAAAATAACCTGCCGGGTACGCCACAACCAATTGGGGAACACTTCGGAATCACCTGCCGGGCTTGCTGGAACCACCTGCCGGTCATGCCAAAATCACCTGCCAACTACGCCAGTACCACTTGGCGGACACTGTGGAAACACCTGTCGGGCCGGCCGGAACCACATCTCAGACGTGCCAGAACCATGTGCATGAGATGCTGGAACCACACCCCGAACAGACGGAAAACACCTGCCAGACCCGTCTGAACAACCTGCCGAGCACGCCGGAGCCACCTGCTCGACTCGCCGGAACCACCTACCTGACATGCCCAAATCACCAGCCGGGTATGCCAGAACCACTTGGCGGACACTCCGGAATCATCTGCCGGACATGCCGGAACCAGCTCTCAGACACACCAGAACCACGTGCCGGAGACGCCGGAAGCACCTGCCGAGCATGCCCCAGCCACCTGCTCGACTCGCCAGAAACACCTGCCGGACACGCCCAAATCACCTGCCGGGTACGCCAGAACCACCTGGCGGACACTCCGAAACCACCTGTTGCGCATGCCGGAACCACCTCTCAGACGTGCCGGAAGCACGTGCCGGACACGCCGGAATCACCTACCGGACAGACCGGAACCACCTGCCGAGCACGCCGGAGCCACCTGTTCGACTCGCTGGAACCACCTGCCGGACAGGCCAATATCAACTTCTGGCTATGCCGGAACCACCTGGGGTACGGTCCGGAATCACCTGCCAGCCATGGCGGAACCACCTCTCGGACGTACCAGAACCACCTGCTGGAGAAGCTGGAAACACGTCCTGGACAGTCTGGAACCACCTGCCGGCCAAGCCTGAACCACCTGCCAAGCACAACGGAACAACCTGCCAGACACGCCAAAATCACCTCCTGGGTATGCCAGAACCACTTGGCGGACACTCCGGAATCATCTGCCGGACATGCCGGAACCAGCTCTCAGACACACCACAACCAAGTGCCGGAGACGCCGGAAGCACCTGCCGAGCATGCCGGAGCCACCTGCTCGACTCGCCAGAAACACCTGCCGGACACGCCAAAATCACCTGCCTGGTACGCCAGAACCACCTGGCGGACACTCTGGAATCACCTGCCGCGCATGGCGGAACCACCTCTCAGACGTGCCGGAAGCACGTGCCAGACACGCCGGAAACACCTACCGGACAGACCGGAACCACCTGCCGAGCACGCCGGAGCCACCTGTTCGACTCGCTGGAACCACCTGCCGGACAGGCCAATATCAACTGCTGGCTATGCCAGAACCACCTGGGGGACAGTCCGGGATCACCTGCCAGCCATGGCGGAACCACCTCTCAGACGTACCAGAACCACCGGCCGGAGAAGCTGGAAACACGTCCTGGACAGACTGGAACCACGTGACGGCCATGCCTGAACCACCTGCCGAGCACGGCGGAACCACCTGCCGGACACGCCAAAATCACCTGCGGGCTACGCCAGAACCACTTGGACGACTCTCCGAAATGACCTGCCGGGCATGTTGGAACCACCTCTCAGACGTGCCAGAAGCACGTGGCGGACAGTCCGGAATCACCTGTTGGGCATACGCAACCACCTCTGAGACGTACCAGAACCACGTGCCGTGCACGCCGGAACCACCTACCGGACAGACCGGAATCAACTTTTGGGCATGCCGGAACCACCAGTCAGATGTGCCAGAAACACGTGCCGGAGATGCCGGAAGCACCTGCCGAGCATGCCCCAGCCACCTGCTCGACTCGCCAGAAACACCTGCCGGACACGCCAAAATCACCTGCCGGGTACGCCACAACCAGTTGGGGAACACTTCGGAATCACCTGCCGGGCTTGCTGGAACCACCTGCCGGTCATGCCAAAATCACCTGCCAACTACGCCAGAACCGCTTGGCGGACACTGCGGAAACACCTGTCGGGCCGGCTGGAACCACATCTCAGACGTGCCAGAAACGTGTTCATGAGATGCTGGAACCACACCCCGAACAGACGGATACCACCTGCCAGAACCGCCTGAACCACCTGCTGAGCACGCCGGAACCACCTGCTCGACTCACCGGTACCACCTCCCTGACACGCCAAAATCACCTGCTGGGTATGCCAGAACCACTTGGCGGAGACTCCGGAATCATCTGCCGGACATGCCGGAACCAGCTCTCAGACACACCAGAACCAAGTGCCGGAGACGCCGGAAGCACCTGCCGAGCATGCCGGAGCCACCTGCTCGACTCGCCAGAAACACCTGCCGGACACGCCAAAATCACCTGCCTGGTACGCCAGAACCACCTTGCGGACACTCCGGAATCACCTGCCGCGCATGACGGAACCACCTCTCAGACGTGCCGGAAGCACGTGCCAGACACGCCGGAAACACCTACCGGACAGACCGGAACCACCTGCCAAGAACGCCGGAGCCACCTCTTCGACTCGCTGGAACCACCTGCCGGACAGGCCAATATCAACTGCTGGCTATGCCAGAACCACCTGGGGGACAGTCCGGGATCACCTGCCAGCCATGGCGGAACCACCTCTCAGACGTACCAGAACCACCTGCCGGAGAAGCTGGAAACACGTCCTGGACAGACTGGAACCACGTGACGGCCATGCCTGAACCACCTGCCGAGCACGGCGGAACCACCTGCCGGACACGCCAAAATCACCTGCGGGCTACGCCAGAACCACTTGGACGACTCTCCGAAATGACCTGCCGGGCATGTTGGAACCACCTCTCAGACGTGCCAGAAGCACGTGGCGGACAGTCCGGAATCACCTGTTGGGCATACGCAACCACCTCTGAGACGTACCAGAACCACGTGCCGTGCACGCCGGAACCACCTACCGGACAGACCGGAATCAACTTTTGGGCATGCCGGAACCACCAGTCAGATGTGCCAGAAACACGTGCCGGAGACGCCGGAAGCACCTGCCGAGCACGTCGCAACCACCTGCTCAACTCGCCTGAACCACCTGCCGGACACGCCAAAATCACCTGCCCGCTACACCAGCACCACTTCGTGGACAAGCCGGAATCACGTGAGGGGCATGCCGGCACAGCCTCTCAGACTGAACCTCGTGCCGGACACCACAGAACCACCTGCCGGACAGACCGGAACCACCTGCCGGACACGCCGGAACCACCGGCTCGACCCGCCGGAACGACCGCTGGACATGCAAAATCACCTGCCGGCTACGCCGGAAACACTTGGCGAACACTCCGGAATCACCTGCCGGGCATGCCGGAACCACCTCTCAGATATGCCAGAACCACGTGCCAATGACCCCGGAAGCACCTGCCGAGCACGCCGGAACCACCTGCTCGACTCGCCAGAACCACCTGCCGGACACGCAAAAATCACCTGCCGGCTACGCCACAACCAGTTGGGGAAGACTTCGGAATCACCTGCCGGGCTTGCTGGAACCACCTGCCGGTCATGCCAAAATCACCTGCCAACTACGCCAGTACCACTTGGCGGACACTGTGGAAACACCTGTCGGGCCGGCCGGAACCACATCTCAGACGTGCCAGAACCATGTGCATGAGATGCTGGAACCACACCCCGAACAGACGGAAAACACCTGCCAGACCCGTCTGAACAACCTGCCGAGCACGCCGGAGCCACCTGCTTGACTTGCCGGAACCACCTACCTGACATGCCCAAATCACCAGCGGGGTATGCCAGAACCACTTGGCGGACACTCCGGAATCATCTGCCGGACATGCCGGTACCAGCTCTCAGACACACCAGAACCACGTGCCGGAGACGCCGGAAGCACCTGCCGAGCATGCCGGAGCCACCTGCTCGACTCGCCAGAAACACCTGCCGGACACGCCACAATCACCTGCCGGGTACGCCAGAACCACCTGGCGGACACTCCGAAACCACCTGTCGCGCATGCCGGAACCACCTCTCAGACGTGCCGGAAGCACGTGCCGGACACGCCGGAATCACCTACCGGACAGACCGGAACCACCTGCCGAGCACGCCGGAGCCACCTGTTCGACTCGCTGGAACCACCTGCCGGACAGGCCAATAACAACTGCTGGCTATGCCAGAACCACCTGGGGGACGGTCCGGAATCACCTGCCAGCCATGGCGGAACCACCTCTCGGACGTACCAGAACCACCTGCCGGAGAAGCTGGAAACACGTCCTGGACAGTCTGGAACCACCTGCCGGCCAAGCCTGAACCACCTGCCAAGCACAACGGAACAACCTGCCAGACACGCCAAAATCACCTGTGTGTTATGCCAGAACCACTTGGAGGACTCTCTGGGATGACCTGCCGGGCATGCCGGAACCACCTCTCAGACGTGCCAGAACCATGTGGCGGACAGTCCGGAATCACCTGTTGGGCATGCGCAACCACCTCTGAGACGTACCAGAACCACATGCCATGCAGGCTGGAACCACCTACCGGACAGACCGGAATCACCTTTCGGGCATGCCGGAACCACCTGTCAGATGTGCCAGAAACACGTGCCGGAGACGCCGGAAGCACCTGCCAAGCACGTTGGAACCACCTGCTCAACTCGCCTGAACCACCTGCCGGACATGCCAAAATCACCTGCCGACTATGCCAGAACCACTTGGCGAACACTCCGGAATCACTTGCCGGGCATGCAGGAACCACCTCTCAGACATGCCAGAACCCCGTGCCAATGACCCCGGAAGCACCAGCCGAGCACGCCGGAACCACCTGCTCGACTCGCCAGAACCACCTGCCGATCACGCAAAAATCACCTGCCGGCTACACCACAACCAGTTGGTGAACACTTTGGAATCACCTGCCAGGCTTGCTGGAACCACCTGCCAGTCATGCCAAAATCACCTGCCAACAACGCCAGAACCGCTTGGCGGACACTGCGGAAACACCTGTCGGGCCGGCTGGAACCACATCTCAGACGTGCCAGAAACGTGTTCATGAGATGCTGGAACCACACCCCGAACAGACGGATACCACCTGCCAGAACCGCCTGAACCACCTGCTGAGCACGCCGGAACCACCTGCTCGACTCACCGGTACCACCTCCCTGACACGCCAAAATCACCTCCTGGGTATGCCAGAACCACTTGGCGGACACTCCGGAATCATCTGCCGGACATGCCGGAACCAGCTCTCAGACACACCAGAACCAAGTGCCGGAGACGCCGGAAGCACCTGCCGAGCATGCCGGAGCCACCTGCTCGACTCGCCAGAAACACCTGCCGGACACGCCAAAATCACCTGCCTGGTACGCCAGAACCACCTGGCGGACACTCCGGAATCACCTGCCGCGCATGGCGGAACCACCTCTCAGACGTGCCGGAAGCACGTGCCAGACACGCCGGAAACACCTACCGGACAGACCGGAACCACCTGCCGAGCACGCCGGAGCCACCTGTTCGACTCGCTGGAACCACCTGCCGGACAGGCCAATATCAACTGCTGGCTATGCCAGAACCACCTGGGGGACAGTCCGGGATCACCTGCCAGCCATGGCGGAACCACCTCTCAGACGTACCAGAACCACCGGCCGGAGAAGCTGGAAACACGTCCTGGACAGACTGGAACCACGTGACGGCCATGCCTGAACCACCTGCCGAGCACGGCGGAACCACCTGCCGGACACGCCAAAATCACCTGCGGGCTACGCCAGAACCACTTGGACGACTCTCCGAAATGACCTGCCGGGCATGTTGGAACCACCTCTCAGACGTGCCAGAAGCACGTGGCGGACAGTCCGGAATCACCTGTTGGCCATACGCAACCACCTCTGAGACGTACCAGAACCACGTGCCGTGCACGCCGGAACCACCTACCGGACAGACCGGAATCAACTTTTGGGCATGCCGGAACCACCAGTCAGATGTGCCAGAAACACGTGCCGGAGACGCCGGAAGCACCTGCCGAGCACGTCGCAACCACCTGCTCAACTCGCCTGAACCACCTGCCGGACACGCCAAAATCACCTGCCCGCTACACCAGCACCACTTCGGGGACAAGCCGGAATCACGTGAGGGGCATGCCGGCCCAGCCTCTCAGACTGAACCTCGTGCCGGACACCACAGAACCACCTGCCGGACAGACCGGAACCACCTGCCGGACACGCCGGAACCACCGGCTCGACCCGCCGGAACGACCACTGGACAGGCAAAATCACCTGCCGGCTACGCCGGAAACACTTGGCGAACACTCCGGAATCACCTTCCGGGCATGCCGGAACCACCTCTCAGATATGCCAGAACCACGTGCCAATGACCCCGGAAGCACCTGCCGAGCACGCCGGAACCACCTGCTCGACTCGCCGCAACCACCTGCCGGACACGCAGAAATCACCTGCCGGCTACGCCACAACCAGTTGTGGAACACTTCGGAATCACCTGCCGGGCTTGCTGGAACCACCTGCCGGTCATGCCAAAATCACCTGCCAACTACGCCAGTACCACTTGGCGGACACTGTGGAAACACCTGTCGGGCCGGCCGGAACCACATCTCAGACGTGCCAGAACCATGTGCATGAGATGCTGGAACCACACCCCGAACAGACGGAAAACACCTGCCAGACCCGTCTGAACAACCTGCCGAGCACGCCAGAGCCACCTGCTCGACTCGCCGGAACCACCTACCTGACATGCCCAAATCACCAGCCGGGTATGCCAGAACCACTTGGCGGACACTCCGGAATCATCTGCCGGACATGCCGGAACCAGCTCTCAGACACACCAGAACCACGTGCCGGAGACGCCGGAAGCACCTGCCGAGCATGCCCCAGCCACCTGCTCGACTCGCCAGAAACACCTGCCGGACACGCCAAAATAACCTGCCGGGTACGCCACAACCAATTGGGGAACACTTCGGAATCACCTGCCGGGCTTGCTGGAACCACCTGCCGGTCATGCCAAAATCACCTGCCAACTACGCCAGTACCACTTGGCGGACACTGTGGAAACACCTGTCGGGCCGGCCGGAACCACATCTCAGACGTGCCAGAACCATGTGCATGAGATGCTGGAACCACACCCCGAACAGACGGAAAACACCTGCCAGACCCGTCTGAACAACCTGCCGAGCACGCCGGAGCCACCTGCTCGACTCGCCGGAACCACCTACCTGACATGCCCAAATCACCAGCCGGGTATGCCAGAACCACTTGGCGGACACTCCGGAATCATCTGCCGGACATGCCGGAACCAGCTCTCAGACACACCAGAACCACGTGCCGGAGACGCCGGAAGCACCTGCCGAGCATGCCCCAGCCACCTGCTCGACTCGCCAGAAACACCTGCCGGACACGCCCAAATCACCTGCCGGGTACGCCAGAACCACCTGGCGGACACTCCGAAACCACCTGTTGCGCATGCCGGAACCACCTCTCAGACGTGCCGGAAGCACGTGCCGGACACGCCGGAATCACCTACCGGACAGACCGGAACCACCTGCCGAGCACGCCGGAGCCACCTGTTCGACTCGCTGGAACCACCTGCCGGACAGGCCAATATCAACTTCTGGCTATGCCGGAACCACCTGGGGTACGGTCCGGAATCACCTGCCAGCCATGGCGGAACCACCTCTCGGACGTACCAGAACCACCTGCCGGAGAAGCTGGAAACACGTCCTGGACAGTCTGGAACCACCTGCCGGCCAAGCCTGAACCACCTGCCAAGCACAACGGAACAACCTGCCAGACACGCCAAAATCACCTGCGTGTTATGCCAGAACCACTTGGAGGACTCTCTGGGATGACCTGCCGGGCATGCCAGAACCACCTCTCAGACGTGCCAGATCCATGTGGCGGACAGTCCGGAATCACCTGTTGGGCATGCGCAACCACCTCTGACACGTACCAGAACCACATGCCATGCAGGTTGGAACCACCTACCGGACAGACCGGAATCACCTTTCGGGCATGCCGGAACCACCTGTCAGATGTGCCAGAAACACGTGCCGGAGACGCCGGAAGCACCTGCCAAGCACGTTGGAACCACCTGCTCAACTCGCCTGAACCACCTGCCGGACATGCCAAAATCACCTGCCGACTATGCCAGAACCACTTGGCGAACACTCCGGAATCACTTGCCGGGCATGCAGGAACCACCTCTCATACATGCCAGAACCCCGTGCCAATGACCCCGGAAGCACCAGCCGAGCACGCCGGAACCACCTGCTCGACTCGCCAGAACCACCTGCCGATCACGCAAAAATCACCTGCCGGCTACGCCACAACCAGTTGGTGAACACTTTGGAATCACCCGCCAGGCTTGCTGGAACCACCTGCCAGTCATGCCAAAATCACCTGCCAACTACGCCAGAACCGCTTGGCGGACACTGCGGAAACACCTGTCGGGCCGGCTGGAACCACATCTCAGACGTGCCAGAAACGTGTTCATGAGATGCTGGAACCACACCCCGAACAGACGGATACCATCTGCCAGAACCACCTGAACCACCTGCTGAGCACGCCGGAACCACCTGCTCGACTCACCGGTACCACCTCCCTGACACGCCAAAATCACCTGCTGGGTATGCCAGAGACACTTGGCGGAAACTCCGGAATCATCTGCCGGACATGCTGGAACCAGCTCTCAGACACACCCGAACCAAGTGCCGGAGATCCCGGAAGCACCTGACGAGCATGCCGGAGCCACCTGCTCGACTCGCCAGAAACACCTGCCGGACACGCCAAAATCACCTGCCTGGTACGCCAGAACCACCTTGCGGACACTCCGGAATCACCTGCCGCGCATGGCGGAACCACCTCTCAGACGTGCCGGAAGCACGTGCCAGACACGCCGGAAACACCTACCGGACAGACCAGAACCACCTGCCGAGCACGCCGGAGCCACCTGTTCGACTCGCTGGAACCACCTGCCGGACAGGCCAATATCAACTGCTGGCTATGCCAGAACCACCTGGGGGACAGTCCGGGATCACCTGCCAGCCATGGCGGAACCACCTCTCAGACGTACCAGAACCACCTGCCGGAGAAGCTGGAAACACGTCCTGGACAGACTGGAACCACGTGACGGCCATGCCTGAACCACCTGCCGAGCACGGCGGAACCACCTGCCGGACACGCCAAAATCACCTGCGGGCTACGCCAGAACCACTTGGACGACTCTCCGAAATGACCTGCCGGGCATGTTGGAACCACCTCTCAGACGTGCCAGAAGCACGTGGCGGACAGTCCGGAATCACCTGTTGGGCATACGCAACCACCTCTGAGACGTACCAGAACCACGTGCCGTGCACGCCGGAACCACCTACCGGACAGACCGGAATCAACTTTTGGGCATGCCGGAACCACCAGTCAGATGTGCCAGAAACACGTGCCGGAGACGCCGGAAGCACCTGCCGAGCACGTCGCAACCACCTGCTCAACTCGCCTGAACCACGTGCCGGACACGCCGAAATCACCTGCCCGCTACACCAGCACCACTTCGGGGACAAGCCGGAATCACGTGAGGGGCATGCCGGCACAGCCTCTCAGACTGAACCTCGTGCCGGACACCACAGAACCACCTGCCGGACAGACCGGAACCACCTGCCGGACACGCCGGAACCACCGGCTCGACCCGCCGGAACGACCGCTGGACATGCAAAATCACCTGCCGGCTACGCCGGAAACACTTGGCGAACACTCCGGAATCACCTGCCGGGCATGCCGGAACCACCTCTCAGATATGCCAGAACCACGTGCCAATGACCCCGGAAGCACCTGCCGAGCACGCCGGAACCACCTGCTCGACTCGCCAGAACCACCTGCCGGACACGCAAAACTCACCTGCCGGCTACGCCACAACCAGTTGGGGAACACTTCGGAATCACCTGCCGGGCTTGCTGGAACCACCTGCCGGTCATGCCAAAATCACCTGCCAACTACGCCAGTACCACTTGGCGGACACTGTGGAAACACCTGTCGGGCCGGCCGGAACCACATCTCAGACGTGCCAGAACCATGTGCATGAGATGCTGGAACCACACCCCGAACAGACGGAAAACACCTGCCAGACCCGTCTGAACAACCTGCCGAGCACGCCGGAGCCACCTGCTCGACTCGCCGGAACCACCTACCTGACATGCCCAAATCACCAGCCGCGTATGCCAGAACCACTTGGCGGACACTACGGAATCATCTGCCGGACATGCCGGAACCAGCTCTCAGACACACCAGAACCACGTGCCGGAGACGCCGGAAGCACCTGCCGAGCATGCCGGAGCCACCTGCTCGACTCGCCAGAAACACCTGCCGGACACGCCAAAATCACCTGCCGGGTACGCCAGAACCACCTGGCGGACACTCTGAAATCACCTGTCGCGCATGCCGGAACCACCTCTCAGACGTGCCGGAAGCACGTGCCGGACACGCCGGAATCACCTACCGGACAGACCGGAACCACCTGCCGAGCACGCCGGAGCCACCTGTTCGACTCGCTGGAACCACCTGCCGGACAGGCCAATATCAACTTCTGGCTATGCCGGAACCACCTGGGGTACGGTCCGGAATCACCTGCCAGCCATGGCGGAACCACCTCTCGGACGTACCAGAACCACCTGCCGGAGAAGCTGGAAACACGTCCTGGACAGTCTGGAACCACCTGCCGGCCAAGCCTGAACCACCTGCCAAGCACAACGGAACAACCTGCCAGACACGCCAAAATCACCTGCGTGTTATGCCAGAACCACTTGGAGGACTCTCTGGGATGACCTGCCGGGCATGCCGGAACCACCTCTCAGACGTGCCAGATCCATGTGGCGGACAGTCCGGAATCACCTGTTGGGCATGCGCAACCACCTCTGAGACGTACCAGAACCACATGCCGTGCCGGCTGGAACCACCTACCGGACAGACCGGAACCACCATTCGGGCATGCCGGAACCACCAGTCAGATGTGCCAGAAACACGTGCCGGAGACGCCGGAAGCACCTGCCAAGCACGTTGGAACCACCTGCTCAACTCGCCTGAACCACCTGCCGGACATGCCAAAATCAACTGCTGGGTATGCCAGAACCACTTGGCGGACACGCCGGAATCATCTGCCGGACATGCCGGAACCAGCTCTCAGACACACCACAACCAAGTGCCGGAGACGCCGGAAGCACCTGCCGAGCATGCCGGAGCCACCTGCTCGACTCGCCATAAACACCTGCCGGACACGCCCAAATCACCTGCCGGGTACGCCAGAACCACCTGGGGGACACTCCGGAATCACCTGTCGCGCATGACGGAACCAGCTCTCAGACGTGCCGGAAGCACGTGCCAGACACGCCGGAAACACCTACAGGACAGACCGGAACCACCTGCCAAGAACGCCGGAGCCACCTGTTCGACTCGCTGGAACCACCTGCCGGACAGGCCAATATCAACTGCTGGCTATGCCAGAACCACCTGGGGGACAGTCCGGGATCACCTGCCAGCCATGGCGGAACCACCTCTCAGACGTACCAGAACCACCTGCCGGAGAAGCTGGAAACACGTCCTGGACAGACTGGAACCACGTGACGGCCATGCCTGAACCACCTGCCGAGCACAGCGGAACCACCTGCCGGACACGCCAAAATCACCTGCGGGCTACGCCAGAACCACTTGGACGACTCTCCGAAATGACCTGCCGGGCATGTTGGAACCACCTCTCAGACGTGCCAGAATCACATGGCGGACAGTCCAGAATCACCTGTTGGGCATACGCAACCACCTCTGAGACGTACCAGAACCACGTGCCGTGCACGCCGGAACCACCTACCGGACAGACCGGAATCAACTTTTGGGCATGCCGGAACCACCAGTCAGATGTGCCAGAAACACGTGCCGGAGACGCCAGAAGCACCTGCCGAGCACGTCGCAACCACCTGCTCAACTCGCCTGAACCACCTGCCGGACACGCCAAAATCACCTGCCCGCTACACCAGCACCACTTCGGGGTCAAGCCGGAATCACGTGAGGGGCATGCCGGCACAGCCTCTCAGACTGAACCTCGTGCCGGACACCACAGAACCACCTGCCGGACAGACCGGAACCACCTGCCGGACACGCCGGAACCACCGGCTCGACCCGCCGGAACGACCGCTGGACATGCAAAATCACCTGCCGGCTACGCCGGAAACACTTGGCGAACACTCCGGAATCACCTGCCGGGCATGCCGGAACCACCTCTCAGATATGCCAGAACCACGTGCCAATGACCCCGGAAGCACCTGCCGAGCACGCCGGAACCACCTGCTCGACTCGCCAGAACCACCTGCCGGACACGCAAAAATCACCTGCCGGCTACGCCACAACCAGTTGGGGAACACTTCGGAATCACCTGCCGGGCTTGCTGGAACCACCTGCCGGTCATGCCAAAATCACCTGCCAACTACGCCAGTACCACTTGGCGGACACTGTGGAAACACCTGTCGGGCCGGCCGGAACCACATCTCAGACGTGCCAGAACCATGTGCATGAGATGCTGGAACCACACCCCGAACAGACGGAAAACACCTGCCAGACCCGTCTGAACAGCTTGCCGAGCACGCCGGAGCCACCTGCTCGACTCGCCGGAACCACCTACCTGACATGCCCAAATCACCAGCCGGGTATGCCAGAACCACTTGGCGGACACTATGGAATCATCTGCCGGACATGCCGGAACCAGCTCTCAGACACACCAGAACCACGTGCCGGAGACGCCGGAAGCACCTGCCGAGCATGCCCCAGCCACCTGCTCGACTCGCCAGAAACACCTGCCGGACACGCCAAAATCACCTGCCGGGTACGCCAGAACCACCTGGCGGACACTCCGAAACCACCTGTCGCGCATGCCGGAACCACCTCTCAGACGTGCCGGAAGCACGTGCCGGACACGCCGGAATCACCTACCGGACAGACCGGAAGCACCTGCCGAGCACGCCGGAGCCACCTGTTCGACTCGCTGGAACCACCTGCCTGACAGGCCAATATCAACTGCTGGCTTTGCCGGAACCACCTGGGGTACGGTCTGGAATCACCTGCCAGCCATGGCGGAACCACCTCTCGGACGTACCAGAACCACCTGCCGGAGAAGCTGGAAACACGTCCTGGACAGTCTGGAACCACCTGCCGGCCAAGCCTGAACCACCTGCCAAGCACAACGGAACAACCTGCCAGACACGACAAAATCACCTGTGTGTTATGCCAGAACCACTTGGAGGACTCTCTGGGATGACCTGCCGGGCATGCCGGAACCACCTCTCAGACGTGCCAGAACCATGTGGCGGACAGTCCGGAATCACCTTTTGGGCATGCGCAACCAACTCTGAGACGTACCAGAACCACATGCCATGCAGGCTGGAACCACCTACCGGACAGACCGGAATCACCTTTCGGGCATGCCGGAACCACCTGTCAGATGTGCCAGAAACACGTGCCGGAGACGCCGGAAGCACCTGCCAAGCACGTTGGAACCACCTGCTCAACTCGCCTGAACCACGTGCCGGACATGCCAAAATCACCTGCCGACTATGCCAGAACCACTTGGCGAACACTCCGGAATCACTTGCCGGGCATGCAGGAACCACCTCTCAGACATGCCAGAACCCCGTGCCAATGACCCCGGAAGCACCAGCCGAGCACGCCGGAACCACCTGCTCGACTCGCCAGAACCACCTGCCGATCACGCAAAAATCACCTGCTGGCTACGCCACAACCAGTTGGTGAACACTTTGGAATCACCTGCCAGGCTTGCTGGAACCACCTGCCAGTCATGCCAAAATCACCTGCCAACTACGCCAGAACCGCTTGGCGGACACTGCGGAAACACCTGTCGGGCCGGCTGGAACCACATCTCAGACGTGCCAGAAACGTGTTCATGAGATGCTGGAACCACACCCCGAACAGACGGATACCACCTGCCAGAACCGCCTGAACCACCTGCTGAGCACGCCGGAACCACCTGCTCGACTCACCGGTACCACCTCCCTGACACGCCAAAATCACCTGCTGGGTATGCCAGAACCACTTGGCGGACACTCCGGAATCATCTGCCGGACATGCCGGAACCAGCTCTCTGACACACCAGAACCAAGTGCCGGAGACGCCGGAAGCACCTGCCGAGCATGCCGGAGCCACCTGCTCGACTCGCCAGAAACACCTGCCGGACACGCCAAAATCACCTGCCGGGTACGCCAGAACCACCTGGCGGACACTCCGGAATCACCTGCCGCGCATGACGGAACCACCTCTCAGACGTGCCGGAAGCACGTGCCAGACACGCCGGAAACACCTACCGGACAGACCGGAACCACCTGCCAAGAACGCCGGAGCCACCTGTTCGACTCGCTGGAACCACCTGCCGGACAGGCCAATATCAACTGCTGGCTATGCCAGAACCACCTGGGGGACAGTCCGGGATCACCTGCCAGCCATGGCGGAACCACCTCTCAGACGTACCAGAACCACCTGCCGGAGAAGCTGGAAACACGTCCTGGACAGACTGGAACCACGTGACGGCAATGCCTGAACCACCTGCCGAGCACGGCGGAACCACCTGCCGGACACGCCAAAATCACCTGCGGGCTACGCCAGAACCACTTGGACGACTCTCCGAAATGACCTGCCGGGCATGTTGGAACCACCTCTCAGACGTGCCAGAAGCACGTGGCGGACAGTCCGGAATCACCTGTTGGCCATACGCAACCACCTCTGAGACGTACCAGAACCACGTGCCGTGCACGCCGGAACCACCTACCGGACAGACCGGAATCAACTTTTGGGCATGCCGGAACCACCAGTCAGATGTGCCAGAAACACGTGCCGGAGACGCCAGAAGCACCTGCCGAGCACGTCGCAACCACCTGCTCAACTCGCCTGAACCACCTGCCGGACACGCCAAAATCACCTGCCCGCTACACCAGCACCACTTCGGGGTCAAGCCGGAATCACGTGAGGGGCATGCCGGCACAGCCTCTCAGACTGAACCTCGTGCCGGACACCACAGAACCACCTGCCGGACAGACCGGAACCACCTGCCGGACACGCCGGAACCACCGGCTCGACCCGCCGGAACGACCGCTGGACATGCAAAATCACCTGCCGGCTACGCCGGAAACACTTGGCGAACACTCCGGAATCACCTGCCGGGCATGCCGGAACCACCTCTCAGATATGCCAGAACCACGTGCCAATGACCCCGGAAGCACCTGCCGAGCACGCCGGAACCACCTGCTCGACTCGCCAGAACCACCTGCCGGACACGCAAAAATCACCTGCCGGCTACGCCACAACCAGTTGGGGAACACTTCGGAATCACCTGCCGGGCTTGCTGGAACCACCTGCCGGTCATGCCAAAATCACCTGCCAACTACGCCAGTACCACTTGGCGGACACTGTGGAAACGACTGTCGGGCCGGCCGGAACCACATCTCAGACGTGCCAGAACCATGTGCATGAGATGCTGGAACCACACCCCGAACAGACGGAAAACACCTGCCAGACCCGTCTGAACAGCCTGCCGAGCACGCCCGAGCCACCTGCTCGACTCGCCGGAACCACCTACCTGACATGCCAAAATCACCAGCCGGGTATGCCAGAACCACTTGGCGGACACTATGGAATCATCTGCCGGACATGCCGGAACCAGCTCTCAGACACACCAGAACCACGTGCCGGAGACGCCGGAAGCACCTGCCGAGCATGCCCCAGCCACCTGCTCGACTCGCCAGAAACACCTGCCGGACACGCCAAAATCACCTGCCGGGTACGCCAGAACCACCTGGCGGACACTCCGAAACCACCTGTCGCGCATGCCGGAACCACCTCTCAGACGTGCCGGAAGCACGTGCCGGACACGCCGGAATCACCTACCGGACAGACCGGAACCACCTGCCGGAGAAGCTGGAAACACGTCCTGGACAGTCTGGAACCACCTGCCGGCCAAGCCTGAACCACCTGCCAAGCACAACGGAACAACCTGCCAGACACGCCAAAATCACCTGCGTGTTATGCCAGAACCACTTGGAGGACTCTCTGGGATGACCTGCCGGGCATGCCGGAACCACCTCTCAGACGTGCCAGAACCATGTGGCGGACAGTCCGGAATCACCTGTTGGGCATGCGCAACCACCTCTGAGACGTACCAGAACCACATGCCGTGCAGGCTGGAACCACCTACCGGACAGACCGGAATCCCCTTTCGGGCATGCCGGAACCACCAGTCAGATGTGCCAGAAACACGTGCCGGAGACGCCGGAAGCACCTGCCAAGCACGTTGGAACCACCTGCTCAACTCGCCTGAACCACCTGCCGGACATGCCAAAATCACCTGCCGACTATGCCAGAACCACTTGGCGAACACTCCAGAATCACTTGACGGGCATGCAGGAACCACCACTCAGACACGCCAGGACCCCGTGCCAATGACCCCGGAAGCACCAGCCGAGCACGCCGGAACCAGCTGCTCGACTCGCCAGAACCACCTGCCGATCACTCAAAAATCACCTGCCCGCTACACCAGCACCACTTCGGGGACAAGCCGGAATCACGTGAGGGGCATGCCGGCACAGCCTCTCAGACTGAACCTCGTGCCGGACACCACAGAACCACCTGCCGGACACGCCGGAACCACCGGCTCGACCCGCTGGAACGACCGCTGGACATGCAAAATCACCTGCCGGCTACGCCGGAAACACTTGGCGAACACTCCGGAATCACCTGCCGGGCATGCCGGAACCACCTCTCAGATATGCCAGAACCACGTGCCAATGACCCCGGAAGCACCTGCCGAGCACGCCGGAACCACCTGCTCGACTCGCCTGAACCACCTGCCGGACACGCAGAAATCACCTGCCGGCTACGCCACAACCAGTAGGGGAACACTTCGGAATCACCTGCCGGGCTTGCTGGAACCACCTGCCGGTCATGCCAAAATCACCTGCCAACTACGCCAGTACCACTTGGAGGACACTGTGGAAACACCTGTCGGGCCGGCCGGAACCACATCTCAGACGTGCCAGAACCATGTGCATGAGATGCTGGAACCACACCCCGAACAGACGGAAAACACCTGCCAGACCCGTCTGAACAACCTGCCGAGCACGCCGGAGCCACCTAACTGACATGCCCAAATCACCAGCCGGGTACGCCAGAACCACTTGGCGGACACTCCGGAATCATCTGCCGGACATGCCGGAACCAGCTCTCAGACACACCAGAACCACGTGCCGGAGACGCCGGAAGCACCTGCCGAGCATGCCGGAGCCACCTGCTCGACTCGCCAGAAACACCTGCCGGACACGCCAAAATCACCTGCCGGGTACGCCAGAACCACCTGGCGGACACTCTGAAATCACCTGTCGCGCATGCCGGAACCACCTCTCAGACGTGCCGGAAGCACTTGCCGGACACGCTGGAATCACCTACCGGACAGACCGGAACCACCTGCCGAGCACGCCGGAGCCACCTGTTCGACTCGCTGGAACCACCTGCCAGACAGGCCAATATCAACTGCTGGCTATGCCAGAAGCACCTGGGGGACGGTCCGGAATCACCTGCCAGCCATGGCGGAACCACCTCTCAGACGTACCAGAACCACCTGCCGGAGAAGCTGGAAACACGTCCTGGACAGTCTGGAACCACCTGCTGGCCAAGCCTGAACCACCTGCCAAGCACAACGGAACAACCTGCCAGACACGCCAAAATCACCTGCGTGTTATGCCAGAACCACTTGGAGAACTCTCTAGGATGACCTGCCGGGCATGCCGGAACCACCTCTCAGACGTGCCAGAACCATGTGGCGGACAGTCCGGAATCACCTGTTGGGCATGCGCAACCACCTCTGAGACGTACAAGAACCACATGCCGTGCCGGCTGGAACCACCTACCGGACAGCCCGGAATCCCCTTTCGGGCATGCCGGAACCACCTGTCAGATGTGCCAGAAACACGTGCCGGAGACGCCGCAAGCACCTGCCAAGCACGCTGGAACCACCTGATCAACTCGCCTGAACCACCTGCCGGACATGCCAAAATCACCTGCCGACTAGGCCAGAACCACTTGGCGAACACTCCGGAATCACTTGCCGGGCATGCGAGAACCACCTCTCAGACATGCCAGAACCCCGTGCCAATGACCCCGGAAGCACCAGCCGAGCTCGCTGGAACCACCTGCTCGACTCGCCAGAGCCACCTGCCGATCATGCAAAAATCACCTGCCGGCTACGCCACAACCAGTTGGGGAACACTTCGGAATCACCTGCCGGGCTTGCTGGAACCACCTGCCAGTCATGCCAAAATCAACTGCCAACTACGCCAGAACCGCCTGGCGGACACTACGGAAACACCTGTCGGGCCGGCTGGAACCACATCTCAGACGTGCCAGAAACGTGTTCATGAGATGCTGGAACCACACCCCGAACAGACGGATACCACCTGCCAGAACCGCCTGAACCACCTGCTGAGCACGCCGGAACCACCTGCTCGACTCACCGGTACCACCTCCCTGACACGCCAAAATCACCTGCTGGGTATGCCAGAACCACTTGGCGGACACTCCGGAATCATCTGCCGGACATGCCGGAACCAGCTCTCAGACACACCAGAACCAAGTGCCGGAGACGCCGGAAGCACCTGCCGAGCATGCCGGAGCCACCTGCTCGACTCGCCAGAAACACCTGCCGGACACGCCAAAATCACCTGCCTGGTACGCCAGAACCACCTGGCGGACACTACGGAATCACCTGCCGCGCATGCCGGAACCACCTCTCAGACGTGCCGGAAGCACGTGCCGGACACGCCGGAATCACCTACCGGACAGACCGGAACCACCTGCCGAGCACGCCGGAGCCACCTGTTCGACTCGCTGGAACCACCTGCCGGACAGGCCAATATCAACTGCTGGCTATGCCAGAACCACCTGGGGGACAGTCTGGGATCACCTGCCAGCCATGGCGGAACCACCTCTCAGACGTACCAGAACCACCTGCCGGAGAAGCTGGAAACACGTCCTGGACAGACTGGAACCACGTGACGGCCATGCCTGAACCACCTGCCGAGCACGGCGGAACCACCTGCCGGACACGCCAAAATCACCTGCGGGCTACGCCAGAACCACTTGGACGACTCTCCGAAATGACCTGCCGGGCATGTTGGAACCACCTCTCAGACGTGCCAGAAGCACGTGGCGGACAGTCCGGAATCACCTGTTGGGCATACGCAACCACCTCTGAGACGTACCAGAACCACGTGCTGTGCACGCCGGATCCACCTACCGGACAGACCGGAATCCAGTTTTGGGCATGCCGGAACCACCAGTCAGATGTGCCAGAAACACGTGCCGGAGACGCCGGAAGCACCTGCTGAGCACGTCGCAACCACCTGCTCAACTCGCCTGAACCACCTGTCAGACACGACAAAATCACCTGCCCGCTACACCAGCACCACTTCGGGGACAAGCCGGAATCACGTGAGGGGCATGCCGGCACAGCCTCTCAGACTGAGCCTCGTGCCGGACACCACAGAACCACCTGCCGGACAGACCGGAACCACCTGCCGGACACGCCGGAACCACTGGCTCGACCCGCAGGAACGACCGCTGGACAGGCAAAATCACCTGCCGGCTATGCCAGAAACACTTGGCGAACACTCCGGAATCACCTGCCGGGCATGCCGGAACCACCTCTCAGATATGCCAGAACCACGTGCCAATGACCCCGGAAGCACCTGACGAGCACGCCGGAACCACCTGCTCGACTCGCCAGAACCACCTGCCAGACACGCAAAAATCACCTGCCGGCTACGCCACAACCAGTTGGGGAACACTTCGGAAGTCACCTGCCGGGCTTGCTGAAACCACCTGCCGGTCATGCCAAAATCACCTGCGAACTACGCCAGGACCACTTGGCGGACACTGTGGAAACACCTGTCGGGCCGGCCGGAACCACATCTCAGTCGTGCCAGAACCATGTGCATGAGATGCTGGAACCACAGCCCGAACAGACGGAAAACACCTGCCAGACCCGTCTGAACAACGTGCCGAGCACGCCGGAGCCACCTGCTCGGCTCGCCGGAACCACCTACCTGACATGCCCAAATCACCAGCCGCGTATGCCAGAACCACTTGGCGGACACTCCGGAATCATCTGCCGGACATGCCGGAACCAGCTCTCAGACACACCAGCACCACGTGCCGGAGACGCCGGAAGCACCTGCCGAGCATGCCGGAGCCACCTGCTCGACTCGCCAGAAACACCTGCCGGACACGCCAAAATCACCTGCCGGGTACGCCAGAACCACCTGGCGGACACTCCGAAACCACCTGTCGCTCATGCCGGAACCACCTCTCAGACGTGCCGGAAGCACATGCCGGACACGCCGGAATCAACTACCGGACAGACCGGAACCACCTGCCGAGCACGCCGGAGCCACCTGTTCGACTCGCTGGAACCACCTGCCGGACAGGCCAAAATCAACTGCTGGCTATGCCACAACCACCTGGGGGACGGTCCGGAATCACCTGCCAGCCATGGCGGAACCACCTCTCAGACGTACCAGAACCACCTGCCGGAGAAGCTGGAAACACGTCCTGGACAGTCTGGAACCACCTGCCGGCCAAGCCTGAACCACCTGCCAAGCACAACGGAACAACCTGCCAGACACGCCAAAATCACCTGCGTGTTATGCCAGAACCACTTGGAGGACTCTCTGGGATGACCTGCCGGGCATGCCGGAACCACCTCTCAGACGTGCCAGAACCATGTGGCGGACAGTCCGGAATCACCTGTTGGGCATGCGCAACCACCTCTGAGACGTACCAGAACCACATGCCGTGCAGGCTGGAACCACCTACCGGACAGACCGGAATCACCTTTCGGGCATGCCGGAACCACCTGTCAGATGTGCCAGAAACACGTGCCGGAGACGCGGGTAGCACCTGCCAAGCACGTTGGAACCACCTGCTCAACTCGCCTGAACCACCTGCCGGACATGCCAAAATCACCTGCCGACTATGCCAGAACCACTTGGCGAACACTCCGGAATCACTTGCCGGGCATGCAGGAACCACCTCTCAGACATGCCAGAACCCCATGCCAATGACCCCGGAAGCACCAGCCGAGCACGCCGGAACCACCTGCTCGACTCGCCAGAACCACCTGTCAGACACGACAAAATCACCTGCCCGCTACACCAGCACCACTTCGGGGACAAGCCGGAATCACGTGAGGGGCATGCCGGCACAGCCTCTCAGACTGAGCCTCGTGCCGGACACCACAGAACCACCTGCCGGACAGACCGGAACCACCTGCCGGACACGCCGGAACCACTGGCTCGACCCGCAGGAACGACCGCTGGACAGGCAAAATCACCTGCCGGCTATGCCAGAAACACTTGGCGAACACTCCGGAATCACCTGCCGGGCATGCCGGAACCACCTCTCAGATATGCCAGAACCACGTGCCAATGACCCCGGAAGCACCTGCCGAGCACGCCGGAACCACCTGCTCGACTCGCCAGAACCACCTGCCAGACACGCAAAAATCACCTGCCGGCTACGCCACAACCAGTTGGGGAACACTTCGGAAGTCACCTGCCGGGCTTGCTGGAACCACCTGCCGGTCATGCCAAAATCACCTGCGAACTACGCCAGGACCACTTGGCGGACACTGTGGAAACACCTGTCGGGCCGGCCGGAACCACATCTCAGTCGTGCCAGAACCATGTGCATGAGATGCTGGAACCACAGCCCGAACAGACGGAAAACACCTGCCAGACCCGTCTGAACAACCTGCCGAGCACGCCGGAGCCACCTGCTCGGCTCGCCGGAACCACCTACCTGACATGCCCAAATCACCAGCCGGGTATGCCAGAACCACTTGGCGGACACTCCGGAATCATCTGCCGGACATGCCGGAACCAGCTCTCAGACACACCAGCACCACGTGCCGGAGACGCCGGAAGCACCTGCCGAGCATGCCGGAGCCACCTGCTCGACTCGCCAGAAACACCTGCCGGACACGCCAAAATCACCTGCCGGGTACGCCAGAACCACCTGGCGGACACTCCGAAACCACCTGTCGCTCATGCCGGAACCACCTCTCAGACGTGCCGGAAGCACATGCCGGACACGCCGGAATCAACTACCGGACAGACCGGAACCACCTGCCGAGCACGCCGGAGCCACCTGTTCGACTCGCTGGAACCACCTGCCGGACAGGCCAAAATCAACTGCTGGCTATGCCACAACCACCTGGGGGACGGTCCGGAATCACCTGCCAGCCATGGCGGAACCACCTCTCAGACGTACCAGAACCACCTGCCGGAGAAGCTGGAAACACGTCCTGGACAGTCTGGAACCACCTGCCGGCCAAGCCTGAACCACCTGCCAAGCACAACGGAACAACCTGCCAGACACGCCAAAATCACCTGCGTGTTATGCCAGAACCACTTGGAGGACTCTCTGGGATGACCTGCCGGGCATGCCGGAACCACCTCTCAGACGTGCCAGAACCATGTGGCGGACAGTCCGGAATCACCTGTTGGGCATGCGCAACCACCTCTGAGACGTACCAGAACCACATGCCGTGCAGGCTGGAACCACCTACCGGACAGACCGGAATCACCTTTCGGGCATGCCGGAACCACCTGTCAGATGTGCCAGAAACACGTGCCGGAGACGCGGGTAGCACCTGCCAAGCACGTTGGAACCACCTGCTCAACTCGCCTGAACCACCTGCCGGACATGCCAAAATCACCTGCCGACTAGGCCAGAACCACTTGGCGAACACTCCGGAATCACTTGCCGGGCATGCAGGAACCACCTCTCAGACATGCCAGAACCCCGTGCCAATGACCCCGGAAGCACCAGCCGAGCACGCCGGAACCACCTGCTCGACTCGCCAGAACCACCTGCCGATCACGCAAAAATCACGTGCCGGCTACGCCACAACCAGTTGGTGAACACTTTGGAATCACCTGCCAGGCTTGCTGGAACCACCTGCCAGTCATGCCAAAATCACCTGCCAACTACACCAGAACCGCTTGGCGGACACTGCGGAAACACCTGTCGGGCCGGCTGGAACCACATCTCAGACGTGCCAGAAACGTGTTCATGAGATGCTGGAACCACACCCCGAGCAGACGGATACCACCTGCCAGAACCGCCTGAACCACCTGCTGAGCATGCCGGAACCACCTGCTCGACTCACCGGTACCACCTCCCTGACACGCCAAAATCACCTGCTGGGTATGCCAGAAACACTTGGCGGACACTCCGGAATCATCTGCCGGACATGCCCGAACCAGCTCTCAGACACACCAGAACCAAGTGCCGGAGACGCCGGAAGCACCTGCCGAGCATGCCGGAGCCACCTGCTCGACTCGCCAGAAACACCTGCTGGACACGCCAAAATCACCTGCCGGCTACGCCACAACCACCTGGCGGACACTCCGAAATCACCTGTCGCGCATGCTGGAACCACCTCTCAGACGTGCCGGAAGCACGTGCCGGACACGCCGGAATCACCTACCGGACAGACCGGAACCACCTGCCGAGCAGGCCGCAGCCACCTGTTCGACTCGCTGGACCCACCTGCCGGACAGGCCAATATCAACTGCTGGCTATGCCAGAACCACCTGGGGGACAGTCCGGGATCACCTGCCAGCCATGGCGGAACCACCTCTCAGACGTACCAGAACCACCTGCCGGAGAAGCTGGAAACACGTCCTGGACAGACTGGAACCACGTGACCGCCATGCCTGAACCACCTGCCGAGCACGGCGGAACCACCTGCCGGACACGCCAAAATCACCTGCGGGCTACGCCAGAACCACTTGGACGACTCTCCGAAATGACCTGCCGGGCATGTTGGAACCACCTCTCAGACGTGCCAGAAGCACGTGGCGGACAGTCCGGAATCACCTGTTGGGCATACGCAACCACCTCTGAGACGTACCAGAACCACGTGCCGTGCACGCCGGAACCACCTACCGGACAGACCGGAATCAACTTTTGGGCATGCCGGAACCACCAGTCAGATGTGCCAGAAACACGTGCCGGAGACGCCGGAAGCACCTGCCGAGCACGTCGCAACCACCTGCTCAACTCGCCTGAACCACCTGCCAGACACGCCAAAATCACCTGCCCGCTACACCAGCACCACTTCGGGGACAAGCCGGAATCACGTGAGGGGCATGCCGGCACAGCCTCTCAGACTGAGCCTCGTGCCGGACACCACAGAACCACCTGCCGGACAGACCGGAACCACCTGCCGGACACGCCGGAACCTCCGGCTCGACCCGCAGGAACGACCGCTGGACAGGCAAAATCACCTGCCGGCTATGCCAGAAACACTTGGCGAACACTCCGGAATCACCTGCCGGGCATGCCGGAACCACCTCTCAGATATGCCAGAACCACGTGCCAATGACCCCGGAAGCACCTGACGAGCACGCCGGAACCACCTGCTCGACTCGCCAGAACCACCTGCCGGACACGCAAAAATCACCTGCCGGCTACGCCACAACCAGTTGGGGAACACTTCGGAAGTCACCTGCCGGGCTTGCTGGAACCACCTGCCGGTGATGCCAAAATCACCTGCGAACTACGCCAGGACCACTTGGCGGACACTGTGGAAACACCTGTCGGGCCGGCCGGAACCACATCTCAGTCGTGCCAGAACCATGTGCATGAGATGCTGGAACCACAGCCCGAACAGACGGAAAACACCTGCCAGACCCGTCTGAACAACGTGCCGAGCACGCCGGAGCCACCTGCTCGGCTCGCCGGAACCACCTACCTGACATGCCCAAATCACCAGCCGGGTATGCCAGAACCACTTGGCGGACACTCCGGAATCATCTGCCGGACATGCCGGAACCAGCTCTCAGACACACCAGAACCACGTGCCGGAGACGCCGGAAGCACCTGCCGAGCATGCCTGAGCCACCTGCTCGACTCGCCAGAAACACCTGCCGGACACGCCAAAATCACCTGCCGGGTACGCCAGAACCACCTGGCGGACACTCCGAAACCACCTGTCGCTCATGCCGGAACCACCTCTCAGACGTGCCGGAAGCACGTGCCGGACACGCCGGAATCACCTACCGGACAGACCGGAACCACCTGCCGAGCACGCCGGAGCCACCTGTTCGACTCGCTGGAACCACTTGCCGGACAGGCCAAAATCAACTGCTGGCTATGCCAGAACCACCTGGGGGACGGTCCGGAATCACCTGCCAGCCATGGCGGAACCACCTCTCAGACGTACCAGAACCACCTGCCGGAGAAGCTGGAAACACGTCCTGGACAGTCTGGAACCACCTGCCGGCCAAGCCTGAACCACCTGCCAAGCACAACGGAACAACCTGCCAGACACGCCAAAATCAGCTGCGTGTTATGCCAGAACCACTTGGAGGACTCTCTGGGATGACCTGCCGGGCATGCCGGAACCACCTCTCAGACGTGCCAGAACCATGTGGCGGACAGTCCGGAATCACCTGTTGGGCATGCGCAACCACCTCTGAGACATACCAGCACCACATGCTGTGCAGGCTGGAACCACCTACCGGACAGACCGGAATCACCTTTCGGGCATGCCGGAACCACCTGTCAGATGTGCCAGAAACACGTGCCGGAGACGCCGGAAGCACCTGTCAAGCACGTTGGAACCACCTGCTCAACTCGCCTGAACCACCTGCCGGACATGCCAAAATCACCTGCCGACTATGCCAGAACCACTTGGCGAACACTCCGGAATCACTTGCCGGGCATGCAGGAACCACCTCTCAGACAAGCCAGAACCCCGTGCCAATGACCCCGGAAGCACCAGCCGAGCACGCCGGAACCACCTGCTCGACTCGCCAGAACCACCTGCCGATCACGCAAAAATCACGTGCCGGCTACGCCACAACCAGTTGGTGAACACTTTGGAATCACCTGCCAGGCTTGCTGGAACCACCTGCCAGACATGCCAAAATCACCTGCCAACTACACCAGAACCGCTTGGCGGACACTGCGGAAACACCTGTCGGGCCGGCTGGAACCACATCTCAGACGTGCCAGAAACGTGTTCATGAGATGCTGGAACCACACCCCGAGCAGACGGATACCACCTGCCAGAACCGCCTGAACCACCTGCTGAGCATGCCGGAACCACCTGCTCGACTCACCGGTACCACCTCCCTGACACGCCAAAATCACCTGCTGGGTATGCCAGAACCACTTGGCGGACACTCCGGAATCATCTGCCGGACATGCCCGAACCAGCTCTCAGACACACCAGAACCAAGTGCCGGAGACGCCGGAAGCACCTGCCGAGCATGCCGGAGCCACCTGCTCGACTCGCCAGAAACACCTGCTGGACACGCCAAAATCACCTGCCGGCTACGCCACAACCACCTGGCGGACACTCCGAAATCACCTGTCGCGCATGCTGGAACCACCTCTCAGACGTGCCGGAAGCACGTGCCGGACACGCCAGAATCACCTACCGGACAGACCGGAACCACCTGCCGAGCAGGCCGCAGCCACCTGTTCGACTCGCTGGACCCACCTGCCGGACAGGCAAATATCAACTGCTGGCTATGCCAGAACCACCTGGGGGACAGTCCGGGATCACCTGCCAGCCATGGCGGAACCACCTCTCAGACGTACCAGAACCACCTGCCAGAGAAGCTGGAAACACGTCCTGGACAGACTGGAACCACGTGACGGCCATGCCTGAACCACCTGCCGAGCACGGCGGAACCACCTGCCGGACACGCCAAAATCACCTGCGGGCTACGCCAGAACCACTTGGACGACTCTCCGAAATGACCTGCCGGGCATGTTGGAACCACCTCTCAGACGTGCCAGAAGCACGTGGCGGACAGTCCGGAATCACCTGTTGGGCATACGCAACCACCTCTGACACGTACCAGAACCATGTGCCGTGCACGCCGGAACCACCTACCGGACAGACCGGAATCAACTTTTGGGCATGCCGGAACCACCAGTCAGATGTGCCAGAAACACGTGCCGGAGACGCCAGAAGCACCTGCCGAGCACGTCGCAAGCACCTGCTCAACTCGCCTGAACC
This sequence comes from Equus przewalskii, assembly GCF_037783145.1. Lineage (NCBI taxonomy): Eukaryota > Metazoa > Chordata > Mammalia > Perissodactyla > Equidae > Equus > Equus przewalskii. The sequence continues at coordinate 72,307 of NW_027228208.1, forward strand.
ACCTGCTGGACACGCCAAAATCACCTGCCCGCTACAGCAGCACCACTTCGGGGACAAGCCGGAATCACGTGAGGGGCATGCCGGCACAGCCTCTCAGACTGAACCTCGTGCCGGACACCACAGAACCACCTGCCGGCCAGACCGGAACCACCTGCCGGACACGCCGGAACCACCGGCTCGACCCGCCGGAACGACCGCTGGACATGCAAAATCGCCTGCCGGCTACGCCGGAAACACTTGGCGAACACTCCGGAATCATCTGCCGGGCATGCTGGAACCACCTCTCAGATATGCCAGAACCACGTGCCAATGACCCCGGAAGCACCTGCTGAGCACGCCGGAACCACCTGCTCGACTCGCCAGAACCACCTGCCGGACACGCAAAAATCACCTGCCGGCTACGCCACAACAAGTTGGGGAACACTTCGGAATCACCTGCCGGGCTCGCCGGAACCACCTACCTGACATGCCCAAATCACCAGCCGGGTATGCCAGAACCACTTGGCGGACACTCCGGAATCATCTGCCGGACATGCCGGAACCAGCTCTCAGACACACCAGAACCACGTGCCGGAGACGCCGGAAGCACCTGCCGAGCATGCCGGAGCCACCTGCTCGACTCGCCAGAAACACCTCCCGGACACGCCAAAATCACCTGCCGGGTACGCCAGAACCACCTGTCGGACACTCCGAAACCACCTGTCGCGCATGCCGGAACCACCTCTCAGACGTGCCGGAAGCACGTGCCGGACACGCCGGAAACACCTACCGGACAGACCGGAACCACCTGCCGAGCAGGGCGCAGCCACCTGTTCGACTCGCTGGACCCACGTGCCGGACAGGCCAATATCAACTGCTGGCTATGCCAGAACCACCTGGGGGACAGTCCGGGATCACCTGCCAGCCATGGCGGAACCACCTCTCAGACGTACCAGAACCACCTGCCGGAGAAGCTGGAATCACGTCCTGGACAGACTGGAACCACGTGACGGCCATGCCTGAACCACCTGCCTAGCTAGGCGGAACCACCTGCCGGACAAGCCAAAATCACCAGCGGGCTACGCCAGAACCACTTGGGCGACTCTCCGAAATGACCTGCCGGGCATGTTGGAACCACCTCTCAGACGTGCCAGAAGCACGTGGCGGACAGTCCGGAATCACCTGTTGGGCATACGCAACCACCTCTGACACGTACCAGAACCACGGGCCGTGCACGCCGGAACCACCTACCGGACAGACCGGAATCAACGTTTGGGCATGCTGGAACCACCAGTCAGATGTGCCAGAAACACGTGCCGGAGACGCCGGTAGCACCTGCCGAGCACGTCGCAACCACCTGCTCTACTCGCCTGAACCACCTGCCGGACACGCCAAAATCACATGCCCGCTACACCAGCACCACTTCGGGGACAAGCCGGAATCACATGAGGGGCATGCCGGCACAGCCTCTCAGACTGAACCTCGTGCCGGACACCACAGAACCACCTGCCGGACAGACCGGAACCACCTGCCGGACACGCCGGAACCACCGGCTCGACCCGCCGGAACGACCGCTGGACATGCAAAATCACCTGCCGGCTACGCCGGAAACACTTGGCGAACACTCCGGAGTCACCTGCCGGGCATGCCGGAACCACCTCTCAGATATGCCAGAACCACGTGCCAATGACCCCGGAAGCACCTGCCGAGCACGCCGGAACCACCTGCTCGACTCGCCAGAACCACCTGCCGGACACGCAAAAATCACCTGCCGGCTACGCCACAACCAGTTGGGGAACACTTCGGAATCACCTGCCGGGCTTGCTGGAACCACCTGCCGGTCATGCCAAAATCACCTGCCAACTACGCCAGTACCACTTGGCGGACACTGTGGAAACACCTGTCGGGCCGGCCGGAACCACATCTCAGACGTGCCAGAACCATGTGCAAGAGATGCTGGAACCACACCCCGAACAGACGGAAAACACCTGCCAGACCCGTCTGAACAGCCTGCCGAGCACGCCGGAGCCACCTGCTCGGCTCGCCGGAACCACCAACCCGACATGCCCAAATCACCAGCCGGGTATGCCAGAACCACTTGGCGGACACTCCGGAATCGTCTGCCGGACATGCCGGAACCAGCTCTCAGACACACCAGAACCACGTGCCGGAGACGCCGGAAGCACCTGCCGAGCATGCCGGAGCCACCTGCTCGACTCGCCAGAAACACCTGCCGGACACGCCAAAATCACCTGCCGGGTACGCCAGAACCACCTGGCGGACACTCCGAAACCACCTGTCGCGCATGCCGGAACCACCTCTCAGACGTGCCGGAAGCACGCGCCGGACACGCCGGAATCACCTACCGGACAGACCGGAACCACCTGCCGAGCACGCCGGAGCCACCTGTTCTACTCGCTGGAACCACCTGCCGGAGAGGCCAATATCAATTGCTGGCTATGCCACAACCACCTGGGGGACGGTCCGGAATCACCTGCCAGCCATGGCGGAACCACCTCTCAGACGTACCAGAACCACCTGCCGGAGAAGCTGGAAACACGTCCTGGACAGTCTGGAACCACCTGCCGGCCAAGCCTGAACCACCTGCCAAGCACAACGGAACAACCTGCCAGGCACGCCAAAATCACCTGCGTGTTATGCCAGAACCACTTGGAGGACTCTCTGGGATGACCTGCCGGGCATGCAGGAACCACCTCTCAGACGTGCCAGAACCATGTGGCGGACAGTCCGGAATCACCTGTTGGGCATGCGCAACCACCTCTGAGACGTACCAGAACCACATGCCGTGCAGGCTGGAACCACCTACCGGACAGTCCGGAATCACCTTTCGGGCATGCCGGAACCACCTGTCAGATGTGCCAGAAACACGTGCCGGAGACGGCGGAAGCACCTGCCAAGCACGTTGGAACCACCTGCTCAACTCGCCTGAACCACCTGCCGGACATGCCAAAATCACCTGCCGACTATGCCAGAACCACTTGGCGAACACTCCGGAATCACTTGCGGGGCATGCAGGAACCACCTCTCAGACATGCCAGAACCCCGTGCCAATGACCCCGGAAGCACCAGCCGAGCACGCCGGAACCACCTGCTCGACTCGCCAGAGCCACCTGCCGATCACGCAAAAATCACCTGCCGGCTACGCCACAACCAGTTGGGGAACACTTTGGAATCACCTGCCGGGCTTGCTGGAACCACCTGCCGGTCATGCCAAAATCACCTGCCAACTACGCCCGTACCACTTGGCGGACACGGTGGAAACACCTGTCGGGCAGGCTGGAACCACATCTCAGACGTGCCAGAAACGTGTTCATGAGATGCTGGAACCACACCCCGAACAGACGGATACCACCTGCCAGAACCGCCTGAACCACCTGCTGAGCACGCCGGAACCACCTGCTCGACTCACCGGTACCACCTCCCTGACACGCCAAAATCACCTGCTGGGTATGCCAGAACCACTTGGCGGACACTCCGGAATCATCTGCCGGACATGCCCGAACCAGCTCTCAGACACACCAGAACCACGTGCCGGAGACGCCGGAAGCACCTGCCGAGCATGCCGGAGCCACCTGCTCGACTCGCCAGAAACACCTGCCGCACACGCCAAAATCACCTGCCGGGTATGCCAGAACCACCTGGCGGACACTCCGGAATCACCTGCCGCGCATGCCGGAACCACCTCTCAGACGTGCCGGAAGCACGTGCCAGACACGCCGGAAACAACTACCGGACAGACCGGAACCACCTGCCAAGAACGCCGGAGCCACCTGTTCGACTCGCTGGAACCACCTGCCGGACAGGCCAATATCAACTGCTGGCTATGCCAGAACCACCTGGGGGACAGTCCGGGATCACCTGCCAGCCATGGCGGAACCACCTCTCAGACGTACCAGAACCACCTGCCGGAGAAGCTGGAAACACGTCCTGGACAGACTGGAACCACGTGACGGCCATGCCTGAACCACCTGCCGAGCACGGCGGAACCACCTGCCGGACACGCCAAAATCACCTGCTGGCTACGCCAGAACCAGTCGGACGACTCTCCAAAATGGCCTGCCGGGCATGTTGGAACCACCTCTCAGACGTGCCAGAAGCACGTGGCGGACAGTCCGGAATCACCTGTTGGGCATACGCAACCACCTCTGAGACGTACCAGAACCACGTGCCGTGCACGCCGGAACCACCTACCGGACAGACCGGAATCAACTTTTGGGCATGCCGGAACCACCAGTCAGATGTGCCAGAAACACGTGCCGGAGAAGCCGGAAGCACCTGCCGAGCACGTCGCAACCACCTGCTCAACTCGCCTGAACCACCTGCCGGACACGCCAAAATCACCTGCCCGCTACACCAGCACCACTTCGTGGACAAGCCGGAATCACGTGAGGGGCATGCCGGCACAGCCTCTCAGACTGAACCTCGTGCCGGACACCACAGAACCACCTGCCGGACAGACCGGAACCACCTGCCGGACACGCCGAAACCACCGGCTCGACCCGCCGGAACGACCGCTGGACATGCAAAATCACCTGCCGGCTATGCCGGAAACACTTGGCGAACACTCCGGAATCACTTGCCGGGCATGCAGGAACCACTTCTCAGACATGCCAGAACCCCGTGCCAATGACCCCGGAAGCACCAGCCGAGCACGCCGGAACCACCTGCTCGACTCGCCAGAACCACCTGCCGATCACGCAAAAATCACCTGCCGGCTACGCCACAACCAGTTGGTGAACACTTTGGAATCACCTGCCAGGCTTGCTGGAACCACCTGCCAGTCATGCCAAAATCACCTGCCAACTATGCCAGAACCGCTTGGCGGACACTGCGGAAACACCTGTCGGGCCGGCTGGAACCACATCTCAGACGTGCCAGAAACATGTTCATGAGATGCTGGAACCACACCCCGAACAGACGGAAAACACCTGCCAGACCCGTCTGAACAACCTGCCGAGCACGCCGGAGCCACCTGCTCGACTCGCCGGAAGCACCTACCTGACATGCCCAAATCACCAGCCGGGTATGCCAGAACCACTTGGCGGACACTCCGGAATCATCTGCCGGACATGCCGGAACCAGCTCTCAGACACACCAGAACCACGTGCCGGAGACGCCGGAAGCACCTGCCGAGCATGCCGGAGCCACCTGCTCGACTCGCCAGAAACACCTGCCGGACACGCCAAAATCACCTGCCGGGTACGCCAGAACCACTTGGCGGACACTCCGAAACCACCTGTCGCGCATGCCGGAACCACCTGTGAGACGTGCCGGAAGCACGTGCCGGACACGCCGGAAACACCTACCGGACAGACCGGAACCACCTGCCAAGAACGCCGGAGCCACCTGTTCGACTCGCTGGAACCACCTGCCGGACAGGCCAATATCAACTGCTGGCTATGCCAGAACCACCTGGGGGACGGTCCGGGATCACCTGCCAGCCGTGGCGGAACCACCTCTCAGACGTACCAGAACCACCTGCCGGAGAAGCAGGAAACACGTCCTGGACAGACTGGAACCACGTGACGGCCATGCCTGAACCACCTGCCGAGCACGCCGGAGCCACCTGCTCGACTCGCCGGAACCACCTACCTGACATGCCCAAATCACCAGCCGGGTATGCCAGAATCACTTGGCGGACACTCCGGAATCATCTGCCGGACATGCCGGAACCAGCTCTCAGACACACCAGAACCACGTGCCGGAGACGCCGGAAGCACCTGCCGAGCATGCCGGAGCCACCTGCTCGACTCGCCAGAAACACCTGCCGGACACGCCAAAATCACCTGCAGGGTACGCCAGAACCACCTGGCGGACACTCCGAAATCACCTGTCACGCATGCCGGAACCACCTCTCAGACGTGCCAGAACCATGTGGCGGACTGTCCGGAATCACCTGGTGGGCATGCGCAACCACCTCTGAGACGTACCAGAACCACATGCCGTGCAGGCTGGAACCACCTACCGGACAGACTGGAATCACCTTTCGGGCATGCCGGAACCACCTGTCAGATGTGCCAGAAACACGTGCCGGAGACGCCGGAAGCACCTGCCAAGCACGTAGCAACCACCTGCTCAACTCGCCTGAACCACCTGCCGGACATGGCAAAATCACCTGCCGACTATGCCAGAACCACTTGGCGAACACACCGGAATCACTTGCCGGGCATGCAGGAACCACCTCTCAGATATGCCAGAACCACGTGCCAATGACCCCGGAAGCACCTGCCGAGCACTCCGGAACCACCTGCTCGTCTCGGCACAACCACCTGCCGGACATGCAAAAATCACCTGCCGGCTACGCCACAACCAGTTGGGGAACACTTCGGAATCACCTGCCGGGCTTGCTGGAACCAACTGCCGGTCATGCCAAAATCACCTGCCAACTATGCCAGTACCACTTGGCGGACACTGTGGAAACACCTGTCGGGCCGGCCGGAACCACATCTCAGACGTGCCAGAACCATGTGCATGAGATGCTGGAACCACACCCCGAACAGACGGAACACACCTGCCAGACCCGTCTGAACAACCTGCCGAGCACGCCAGAGCCACCTGCTCGACTCGCCGGAACCACCTACCTGACATGCCCAAATCACCAGCCGGGTATGCCAGAACCACTTGGCGGACACTCCGGAATCATCTGCCGGACATGCTGGAACCAGCTCTCAGACACACCAGAACCACGTGCCGGAGACGCCGGAAGCACCTGCCGAGCATGCCCCAGCCACCTGCTCGACTCGCCAGAAACACCTGCCGGACACGCCAAAATCACCTGCCGGGTACGCCAGAACCACCTGGCGGACACTCCGAAACCACCTGTCGCGCATGCCGGAACCACCTCTCAGACGTGCTGGAAGCACGTGCCGGACACGCCGGAATCACCTACCGGACAGACCGGAACCACCTGCCGAGCACGCCGGAGCCACCTGTTCGACTCGCTGGAACCACCTGCCGGACAGGCCAATATCAACTGCTGGCTATGCCAGAACCACCTGGGGGACAGTCCGTGATCACCTGCCAGCCTTGGTGGAACCACCTCTCAGACGTACCAGAACCACCTGCCGGAGAAGCTGGAAACACGTCCTGGAAAGACTGGAACCACGTGACGGCCATGCCTGAACCACCTGCCGAGCACGGCGGAACCAACTGCCGGACACGCCAAAATCACCTGCGGGCTACGCCAGAACCACTTGGACGACTCTCCGAAATGACCTGCCGGGCATGTTGGAACCACCTCTCAGACGTGCCAGAAGCACGTGGTGGACAGTCCGGAATCACCTGTTGGGCATACGCAACCACCTCTGAGACGTACCAGAACCACGTGCCGTGCACGCCGGAAACACGTACCGGACAGACCGGAATCAACTTTTGGGCATGCCGGAACCACCAGTCAGATGTGCCAGAAACACGTGCCGGAGACGCCGGAAGCACCTGCCGAGCACGTCGCAACCACCTGCTCAACTCGCCTGAACCACCTGCCGGACACGCCAAAATCACCTGCCCGCTACACCAGCACCACTTCGGGGACAAGCCGGAATCACGTGAGGGGCATGCCGGCACAGCCTCTCAGACTGAACCTCGTGCCGGACACCACAGAACCACCTGCCGGACAGACCGGAACCACCTGCAGGACACGCCCGAACCACCGGCTCGACCCGCCGGAAAGACCGCTGGACATGCAAACTCACCTGCCGGCTACGCCGGAAACACTTGGCGAACACTCCGGAATCACCTGCCGGGCATGCCGGAACCACCTCTCAGATATGCCAGAACCACGTGCCAATGATCCCGGAAGCACCTGCCGAGCACGCCGGAACCACCTGCTCGACTCGCCAGAACCACCTGCCGGACACGCAGAAATCACGTGCCGGCTACGCCAGAACCAGTTGGGGAACACTTCGGAATCACCTGCTGGGCTTGCTGGAACCACCTGCCGGTCATGCCAAAATCACCTGCCAACTACGCCAGTACCACTTGGCGGACACTGTGGAAACACCTGTCGGGCCGGCCGGAACCACATCTCAGACGTGCCAGAATCATGTGCATGAGATGCTGGAACCACACCCCGAACAGACGGAAAACACCTGCCAGACCCGTCTGAACAACCTGCCGAGCACGCCGGAGCCACCTGCTCGACTCGCCGGAACCACCTACCTGACATGCCCAAATCACCAGCCGGGTATGCCAGAACCACTTGTCGGACACTCCGGAATCATCTGCCGGACATGCCGGAACCAGCTCTCAGACACACCAGAACCACGTGCCGGACACGCCGGAATCACCTACCGGACAGACCGGAACCACCTGCCGAGCACGCCGGAGCCACCTGTTCGACTCGCTGGAACCACCTGCCGGACAGGCCAATATCAACTGCTGGCTATGCCAGAACCACCTGGGGGAGGGTCCGGAATCGCTTTTCAGCCATGGCGGAACCACCTCTCAGACGTACCAGAACCACCTGCCGGAGAAGCTGGAAACACGTCCTGGACAGTCTGGAACCACCTGCCGGCCAAGCCTGAACCACCTGCCAAGCACAACGGAACAACCTGCAAGACACGCCAAAATCACCTGCGTGTTATGCCAGAACCACTTGGAGGACTCTCTGGGATGACCTGCCGGGCATGCCGGAACCACCTCTCAGACGTGCCAGAACCATGTGGCGGACAGTCCGGAATCACCTGTTGGGCATGCGCAACCACCTCTGAGACCTACCGGAACCACATGCCGTGCAGGCTGGAACCACCTACCGGACAGACCGGAATCACCTTTCGGGCATGCCGGAACCACCTGTCAGATGTGCCAGAAACACGTGCCGGAGACGCCAGAAGCACCTGCCAAGCACGTTGGAACCACCTGCTCAACTCGCCTGAACCACCTGCCGGACATGCCAAAATCACCTGCCGACTATGCCAGAACCACTTGGCGAATACTCCGGAATCACTTGCCGGGCATGCAGGAACCACCTCTCAGACATGCCAGAACCCCGTGCCAATGACCCCGGAAGCACCAGCCGAGCACGCCGGAACCACCTGCTCGACTCGCCAGAACGACCTGCCGATCACGCAAAAATCACCTGCCGGCTACGCCACAACCAGTTGGTGAACACTTTGGAATCACCTGCCAGGCTTGCTGGAACCACCTGCCAGTCATGCCAAAATCACCTGCCAACTACGCCAGAACCGCTTGGCGGACAATGCGGAAACACCTGTCGGGCCGGCCGGAACCACATCTCAGACGGGCCAGAACCACGTGCATGAGATGCTGGAACCACACCCCGAACAGACGGAAAACACCTGCCAGACCCGTCTGAACAACCTGCCGAGCACGCCGGAGCCACCTGCTCGGCTCGCCGGAACCACCTACCTGACATGCCCAAATCACCAGCCGGGTATGCCAGAACCACTTGGCGGACACTCCGGAATCATCTGCCGGACATGCCGGAACCAGCTCTCAGACACACCAGAACCACGTGCCGGAGACGCCGGAAGCACCTGCCGAGCATGCCGGAGCCACCTGCTCGACTCGCCAGAAACACCTGCCGGACACGCCAAAATCACCTGCCGGGTACGCCAGAACCACCTGGCGGACACTCCGAAATCACCTGCCGCGCATGCCGGAACCACCTCTCAGACGTGCCGGAAGCACGTGCCGGACATGCCGGAATCACCTAGCGGACAGACCGGAACCACCTGCCGAGCACGCCGGAGCCACCTGTTCGACTGGCTGGAACCACCTGCCGGACAGGCCAATATTAACTGCTGGCTATGCCAGAACCACCTGGGGGACAGTCCGGGATCACCTGCCAGCCATGGCGGAACCACCTCTCACACGTACCAGAACCACCTGCCGGAGAAGCTGGAAACACGTCCTGGACAGTCTGGAACCACCTGCCGGCCAAGCCTGAACCACCTGCCAAGCACAACGGAACAACCTGCCAGACACGCCAAAATCACCTGCGTGTTATGCCAGAACCACTTGGAGGACTCTCTGGGATGACCTGCCGGGCATGCCGGAACCACCTCTCAGACGTGCCAGAACCATGTGGCGGACAGTCCGGAATCACCTGTTGGGCATGCGCAACCACCTCTGAGACGTACCAGAACCACATGCCGTGCACGCCGGAACCACCTACCGGACAGACCGGAATCAGCTTTCGGGCATGCCGGAACCACCAGTCAGATGAGCCAGAAACACGTGCCGGAGACGCCGGAGGAACCTGCCGAGCACGTCGCAACCACCTGCTCAACTCGCCTGAACCACCTGCCGGACATGCCGAAATCACCTGCCGACTATGCCAGAACCACTTGGCGAACACTCCGGAATCACTTGCCGGGCATGCAGGAACCACCTCTCAGACATGCCAGAACCCCGTGCCAATGACCCCGGAAGCACCAGCCGAGCACGCCGGAACCACCTGCTCAACTCGCCTGAACCACCTGCCGGACACGCCAAAATCACCTGCCCGCTACACCAGCACCACTTCGGGGACAAGCCGGAATCACGTGAGGGGCATGCCGGCACAGCCTCTAAGACTGAACCTCGTGCCGGACACCACAGAACCACCTGCAGGACAGACCGGAACCACCTGCCGGACACGCCAGAACCACCGGCTCGACCCGCCGGAACGACCGCTGGACATGCAAAATCACCAGCCGGCTACGCCGGAAACACTTGGCGAACACTCCGGAATCACCTGCCGGGCATGCCGGAACCACCTCTCAGATATGCCAGAACCACGTGCCAATGACCCCGGAAGCACCAGCCGAGCACGCCGGAACCACCTGCTCGACTCGCCAGAACCACCTGCCGGACACGCTAAAATCACCTGCCGGCTACGCCACAACCAGTTGGGGAACACTTCGGAATCACCTGCCGTGCTTGCTGGAACCACCTGCCCGTCATGCCAAAATCACCTGCCAACTACGCCAGTACCACTTGGCGGACACTGTGGAAACACCTGTCGGGCCGGCCGGAACCACATCTCAGACGTGCCAGAACCATGTGCATGAGATGCTGGAACCACACCCCAAACAGACGGAAAACACCTGCCAGACCCGTCTGAACAACCTGCCGAGCACGCCGGAGCCACCTGCTCGACTCGCCGGAACCACCTACCTGACATGCCCAAATCACCAGCCGGGTATGCCAGAACCACTTGGCGGACACTCCGGAATCATCTGCCGGACATGCCGGAACCAGCTCTCAGACACACCAGAACCACGTGCCGGAGACGCCGGAAGCACCTGCCGAGCATGCCCCAGCCACCTGCTCGACTCGCCAGAAACACCTGCCGGACACGCCAAAATAACCTGCCGGGTACGCCAGAACCACCTGGCGGACACTCCGAAATCACCTGTCGCGCATGCCGGAACCACCTCTCAGACGTGCCGGAAGCACGTGCCGGACACGCCGGAATCACCTAGCGGACAGACCGGAACCACCTGCCGAGCACGCCGGAGCCACCTGTTCGACTGGCTGGAACCACCTGCCGGACAGGCCAATATTAACTGCTGGCTATGCCAGAACCACCTGGGGGACAGTCTGGGATCACCTGCCAGCCATGGCGGAACCACCTGTCACACGTACCAGAACCACCTGCCGGAGAAGCTGGAAACACGTCCTGGACAGACTGGAACCACGTGACGGCCATGCCTGAACCACCTGCCGAGCACGGCGGAACCACCTGCCGGACACGCCAAAATCACCTGCGGGATACGCCAGAACCACTTGGACGACTGTCCGAAATGACCTGCCGGGCATGTTGGAACCACCTCTCAGACGTGCCAGAAGCACGTGGCGGACAGTCCGGAATCACCTGTTGGGCATACGCAACCACCTCTGAGACGTACCAGAACCACGTGCCGTGCACGCCGGAACCACCTACCCGACAGACCGGAATCCACTTTTGGGCATGCCGGAACCACCAGTCAGATGTGCCAGAAACACGTGCCGGAGACGCCGGAAGCACCTGCCGAGCACGCCGGAACCACCTGCTCAACTCGCCTGAACCACCTGCCGGACATGCCAAAATCACCTGCCTGCTACACCAGCACCACTTCGGGGACAAGCCGGAATCTCGTGAGGGGCATGCCGGCACAGCCTCTCAGACTGAACCTCGTGCCGGACACCACAGAACCACCTGCCGGACAGACCGGAACCACCTGGCAAGCACGCCGGAGCCACCTGTTCGACTGGCTGGAACCACCTGCCGGACAGGCCAATATTAACTGCTGGCTATGCCAGAACCACCTGGGGGACAGTCCGGGATCACCTGCCAGCCATGGCGGAACCACCTCTCACACGTACCAGAACCACCTGCCGGAGAAGCTGGAAACATGTCCTGGACAGTCTGGAACCACCTGCCGGCCAAGCCTGAACCACCTGCCAAGCACAACGGAACAACCTGCCAGACACGCCAAAATCACCTGCGTGTTATGCCAGAACCACTTGGAGGACTCTCTGGGATGACCTGCTGGGCATGCCGGAACCACCTCTCAGACGTGCCAGAACCATGTGGCGGACAGTCCGGAATCACCTGTTGGGCATGCGCAACCACCTCTGAGACGTACCAGAACCACATGCCGTGCAGGCTGGAACCACCTACCGGACAGACCGGAATCACCTTTCGGGCATGCCGGAACCACCTGTCAGATGTGCCAGAAACACGTGCCGGAGACGCCGGAAGCACCTGCCAAGCACGTTGGAACCACCTGCTCAACTCGCCTGAACCACCTGCCGGACATGCCAAAATCACCTGCCGACTATGCCAGAACCACTTGGCGAAACCTCCGGAATCACTTGCCGGGCATGCAGGAACCACCTCTCAGACATGCCAGAACCCCGTGCCAATGACCCCGGAAGCACCAGCCGAGCACGCCGGAACCACCTGCTCAACTCGCCTGAACCACCTGCCGGACACGCCAAAATCACCTGCCCGCTACACCAGCACCACTTCGGGGACAAGCCGGAATCACGTGAGGGGCATGCCGGCACAGCCTCTCAGACTGAACCTCGTGCCGGACACCACAGAACCACCTGCCGGACAGACCGGAACCACCTGCCGGACACGCCGGAACCACTGGCTCGACCCGCCGGAACGACCGCTGGACATGCAAAATCACCTGCCGGCTACGCCGGAAACACTTGGCGAACACTCCGGAATCACCTGCCGGGCATGCCGGAACCACCTCTCAGATATGCCAGAACCATGCGTCTATGACCCCGGAAGCACCTGCCGAGCACGCCGGAACCACCTGCTCGACTCGCCAGAACCACCTGCCGGACACGCAAAAATCACATGCCGGCTACACCACAACCAGTTGGGGAACACTTCGGAATCACCTGCCGGGCTTGCTGGAACCACCTGCCGGTCATGCCAAAATCACCTGCCAACTACGCCAGTACCACTTGGCGGACACTGTGGAAACACCTGTCGGGCCGGCCGGAACCACATCTCAGACGTGCCAGAACCATGTGCATGAGATGCTGGAACCACACCCCGAACAGACGGAAAACACCTGCCACACCCGTCTGAACAACCTGCCGAGCACGCCGGAGCCACCTGCTCGACTCGCCGGAACCACCTACCTGACATGCCCAAATCACCAGCCGGGTATGCCAGAACCACTTGGCGGACACTCCGGAATCATCTGCCGGACATGCCGGAACCAGCTCTCAGACACACCAGGACCACGTGCCGGAGACGCCGGAAGCACCTGCCGAGCATGCCGGAGCCACCTGCTCGACTCGCCAGAAACACCTGCAGGACACGCCAAAATCACCTGCCGGGTACGCCAGAACCACCTGGCGGACACTCCGAAACCACCTGTCGCGCATGCCGGAACCACCTCTCAGACGTGCCGGAAGCACGTGCCGGACACGCCGGAATCACCTACCGGACAGACCGGAACCACCTGCCGAGCACGCCGGAGCCACCTGTTCGACTCGCTGGAACCACCTGCCGGACAGGCCAAAATCAACTGCTGGCTATGCCAGAACCACCTGGGGGACGGTCCGGAATCACCTGCCAGCCATGACGGAACCACCTCTCAGACGTACCAGAACCACCTGCCGGAGAAGCTGGAAACACGTCCCGGACAGTCTGGAACCACCTGCCGGCCAAGCCTGAACCACCTGCCAAGCACAACGGAACAACCTGCCAGACACGCCAAAATCACCTGCGTGTTATGCCAGAACCACTTGGAGGACTCTCTGGGATGACCTGCCGGGCATGCCGGAACCACCTCTCAGACGTGCCAGAACCATGTGGCGGACAGTCCGGAATCACCTGTTGGGCATGCGCAACCACCTCTGAGACGTACCAGAACCACATGCCGTGCAGGCTGGAACCACCTACCGGACAGAGCGGAATCACCTTTCGGGCATGCCGGAACCACCTGTCAGATGTGCCAGAAACACGTGCCGGAGACGCCGGAAGCACCTGCCAAGCACGTTGGAACCACCTGCTCAACTCGCCTGAACCACCTGCCGGACATGCCAAAATTACCTGCCGACTATGCCAGAACCACTTGGCGAACACTCCGGAATCACTTGCCGGGCATGCAGGAACCACCTCTCAGACATGCCAGATCCCCGTGCCAATGAACACGGAAGCACCAGGCGAGCACGCCGGAACCACCTGCTCGACTCGCCAGAACCACCTGCCGATCACGCAAAAATCGCCTGCCGGCTACGCCACAACCAGTTGGTGAACACTTTGGAATCACCTGCCAGGCTTGCTGGAACCACCTGCCAGTCATGCCAAAATCACCTGCCAACTACGCCAGAACCGCTTGGCGGACACTGCGGAAACACCTGTCGGGCCGGCTGGAACCACATCTCAGACGTGCCAGAAACGTGTTCATGAGATGCTGGAACCACACCCCGAACAGACGGATACCACCTGCCAGAACCGCCTGAACCACCTGCTGAGCACGCCGGAACCAACTGCTCGACTCACCGGTACCACCTCCCTGACACGCCAAAATCACCTGCTGGGTATGCCAGAACCACTTGGCGGACACTCCGGAATCATCTGCCGGACATGCCGGAACCAGCTCTCAGACACACCAGAACCAATGCCGGAGACGCCGGAAGCACCTGCCGAGCATGTCGGAGCCACCTGCTCGACTCGCCAGAAAGACCTGCCGGACACGCCAAAATCACCTGCCGGGTATGCCAGAACCACCTGGCGGACACTACGGAATCACCTGCCGCGTATGCCGGAACCTCCTCTCAGACGTGCCGGAAGCACGTGCCAGACACGCCGGAAACACCTACCGGACAGACCGGAACCACCTGCCAAGAACGCCGGAGCCACCTGTTCGACTGGCTGGAACCACCTGCCGGACAGGCCAATATCAACTGCTGGCTATGCCAGAACCACCTGGGGGACAGTCCGGGATCACCTGCCAGCCATGGCGGAACCACCTCTCAGACGTACCAGAACCACCTGCCGGAGAAGCTGGAAACACGTCCTGGACAGACTGGAACCACGTGACGGCCATGCCTGAACCACCTGCCGAGCACGGCGCAACCACCTGCCGGACACGCCAAAATCACCTGCGGGCTACGCCAGAACCACTTGGACGACTCTCCGAAATGACCTGCCGGGCATGTTGGAACCACCTCTCAGACGTGCCAGAAGCACGTGGCGGACAGTCCGGAATCACCTGTTGGGCATACGCAACCACCTCTGACACGTACCAGAACCACGTGCCGTGCACGCCGGAACCACCTACCGGACAGACCGAAATCAACTTTTGGGCATGCCGGAACCACCAGTCAGATGTGCCAGAAACACGTGCCGGAGACGCCGGAAGCACCTGCCGAGCACGTCGCAACCACCTGCTCAACTCGCCTGAACCACCTGCCGGACACGCCAAAATCACCTGCCCGCTACACCAGCACCACTTCGGGGACAAGCCGGAATCACGTGAGGGGCATGCCGGCACAGCCTCTCAGACTGAACCTTGTGCCGGACACCACAGTACCACCTGCCGGACAACCGGAACCACCTGCCGGACACGCCGGAACCACCGGCTCGACCCGCCGGAACGACCGCTGGACATGCAAAATCACCTGCCGGCTACGCCGGAAACACTTGGCGAACACTCCGGAATCACCTGCCGGGCATGCCGGAACCACCTGTCAGATGTGCCAAAACACGTGCCGGAGACGCCGGAAGCACCTGCCAAGCACGTTGGAACCACCTGCGCAACTCGCCTGAACCACCTGCCGGACATACCAAAATCACCTGCCGACTATGCCAGAACCACTTGGCGAACACACCGGAATCACTTGCCGGGCATGCAGGAACCACCTCTCAGATATGCCAGAACCACGTGCCAATGACCCCGGAAGCACCTGCCGAGCACGCCGGAACCACCTGCTCGACTCGGCAGAACCACCTGCCGGACATGCAAAAATCACCTGCCGGCTACGCCACAACCAGTTGGGGAACACTTCGGAATCACCTGCCGGGCTTGCTGGAACCACCTGCCGGTCATGCCAAAATCACCTGCCAACTACGCCAGTACCACTTGGCGGACACTGTGGAAACACCTGTCGGGCCGGCCGGAACCACATCTCACACGTGCCAGAACCATGTGCATGAGATGCTGGAACCACACCCCGAACAGACGGAACACACCTGCCAGACCCGTCTGAACAACCTGCCGAGCACGCCGGAGCCACCTGCTCGACTCGCCGGAACCACCTACCTGACATGCCCAAATCACCAGCCGGGTATGCCAGAACCACTTGGCGGACACTCCGGAATCATCTGCCGGACATGCCGGAACCAGCTCTCAGACACACCAGAACCACGTGCCGGAGACGCCGGAAGCACCTGCCGAGCATGCCGGAGCCACCTGCTCGACTCGCCAGAAACACCTGCCGGACACGCCAAAATCACCTGCCGGGTACGCCAGGACCACCTGGCGGACACTCCGAAATCACCTGTCGCGCATGCCGGAACCACCACTCAGACGTGCCGGAAGCACGTGCCGGACACGCCGGAATCACCTAGCGGACAGACCGGAACCACCTGCCGAGCACGCCGGAGCCACCTGTTCGACTGGCTGGAACCACCTGCCGGACAGGCCAATATTAACTGTTGGCTATGCCAGAACCACCTGGGGGACAGTCCGGGATCACCTGCCAGCCATGGCGGAACCACCTCTCAGACGTACCAGAACCACCTGCCGGAGAAGCTGGAAACACGTCCTGGACAGTCTGGAACCACCTGCCGGCCAAGCCTGAACCACCTGCCAAGCACAACGGAACAACCTGCCAGACACGCCAAAATCACCTCCGTGTTATGCCAGATCCACTTGGAGGACTCTCTGGGATGACCTGCCTGGCATGCCGGAACCACCTCTCAGACGTGCCAGAACCATGTGGCGGACAGTCCGGAATCACCTGTTGGGCATGCGCAACCACCTCTGAGACGTACCAGAACCACATGCCGTGCAGGCTGGAACCACCTACCGGACAGACCGGAATCACCTTTCGGGCATGCCGGAACCACCTGTCAGATGTGCCAGAAACACGTGCCGGAGACGCCGGAAGCACCTGCCAAGCACGTTGGAAACACCTGCGCAACTCGCCTGAACCACCTGCCGGACATGCCAAAATCACCTGCCGACTATGCCAGAACCACTTGGCGAACACACCGGAATCACTTGCCGGGCATGCAGGAACCACCTCTCAGATATGCCAGAACCACGTGCCAATGACCCCGGAAGCACCTGCCGAGCACGCCGGAACCACCTGCTCGACTCGCCAGAACCACCTGCCGGACATGCAAAAATCACCTGCCGGATACGCCACAACCAGTTGGGGAACACTTCGGAATCACCTGCCGGGCTTGCTGGAACCACCTGCCGGTCATGCCAAAATCACCTGCCATCTACGCCAGTACCACTTGGCGGACACTGTGGAAACACCTGTCGGGCCGGCCGGAACCACATCTCACACGTGCCAGAACCATGTGCATGAGATGCTGGAACCACACCCCGAACAGACGGAAAACACCTGCCAGACCCGTCTGAACAACATGCCGAGCACGCCGGAGCCACCTGCTCGACTCGCCGGAACCACCTACCTGACATGCCCAAATCACCAGCCGGGTATGCCAGAACCACTTGGCGGACACTCCGGAATCATCTGCCGGACATGCCGGAACCAGCTCTCAGACACACCAGAACCACGTGCCGGAGACGCCGGAAGCACCTGCCGAGCATGCCGGAGCCACCTGCTCGACTCGCCAGAAACACCTGCCGGACACGCCAAAATCACCTGCCGGGTACGCCAGAACCACCTGGCGGACACTCCGAAATCACCTGCCGCGCATGCCGGAACCACCTCTCAGACGTGCCGGAAGCACGTGCCGGACACGCCGGAATCACCTAGCGGACAGACCGGAACCACCTGCCGAGCAAGCCGGAGCCACCTGTTCGACTCGCTGGAACCACCTGCCGGACAGGCCAATATCAACTGCTGGCTATGCCAGAACCACCTGGGGGACAGTCCGGGATCACCTGCCAGCCATGGCGGAACCACCTCTCAGACGTACCAGAACCACCTGCCGGAGAAGCTGGAAACACGTCCTGGACAGTCTGGAACCACCTGCCGGCCAAGCCTGAACCACCTGCCAAGCACAACGTAACAACCTGCCAGACACGCCAAAATCACCTGTGTGTTATGCCAGAACCACTTGGAGGACTCTCTGGGATGACCTGCCGGGCATGCCGGAACCACCTCTCAGACGTGCCAGAACCATGTGGCGGACAGTCCGGAATCACCTGTTGGGCATGCGCAACCACCTCTGAGACGTACCAGAACCACATGCCATGCAGGCTGGAAACACCTACCGGACAGACCGGAATCACATTTCGGGCATGCCGGAACCACCTGTCAGATGTGCCAGAAACACGTGCCGGAGACGCCGGAAGCACCTGCCAAGCACGTTGGAACCACCTGCTCAACTCGCCTGAACCACCTGCCGGACATGCCAAAATCACCTGCCGACTATGCCAGAACCACTTGGCGAACACTCCGGAATCACTTGCCGGGCATGCAGGAACCACCTCTCAGACATGCCAGAACCCCGTGCCAATGACCCCGGAAGCACCAGCCGAGCATGCCGGAACCACATGCTCGACTCGCCAGAACCACCTGCCGATCACGCAAAAATCACCTGCCGGCTACGCCACAACCAGTTGGTGAACACTTTGGAATCACCTGCCAGGCTTGCTGGAACCACCTGCCAGTCATGCCAAAATCACCTGCCAACTACGCCAGAACCGCTTGGCGGACACTGCGGAAACACCTGTCGGGCCGGCTGGAACCACATCTCAGACGTGCCAGAAACGTGTTCATGAGATGCTGGAACCACACCCCGAACAGACGGATACCACCTGCCAGAACCGCCTGAACCACCTGCTGAGCACGCCGGAACCACCTGCTCGACTCACCGGTACCACCTCCCTGACACGCCAAAATCACCTGCTGGGTATGCCAGAACCACTTGTCGGACACTCCGGAATCATCTGCCGGACATGCCGGAACAAGCTCTCAGACACACCAGAATCAAGTGCCGGAGACGCCGGAAGCACCTGCCGAGCATGCCGGAGCCACCTGCTCGACTCGCCAGAAACACCTGCCGGACACGCCAAAATCACCTGCCGGGTACGCCAGAACCACCTGGCGGACACTCCGGAATCACCTGCCGTGCATGACGGAACCACCTCTCAGACGTGCCGGAAGCACGTGCCAGACACGCCGGAAACACCTACCGGACAGACCGGAACCACCTGCCGAGCAAGCCGGAGCCACCTGTTCGACTGGCTGGAACCACCTGCCGGACAGGCCAATATCAACTGCTGGCTATGCCAGAACCACCTGGGGGACAGTCCGGGATCACCTGCCAGCCATGGCGGAACCACCTCTCAGACGTACCAGAACCACCTGCCGGAGAAGCTGGAAACACGTCCTGGACAGACTGGAATCACGTGACGGCCATGCCTGAACCACCTGCCGAGCACGGCGGAACCACCTGCCGGACACGCCAAAATCACCTGCGGGCTACGCCAGAACCACTTGGACGACTCTCCGAAATGACCTGCCGGGCATGTTGGAACCACCTCTCAGACGTGCCAGAAGCACGTGGCGGACAGTCCGGAATCACCTGTTGGGCATACGCAACCACCTCTGAGACGTACCAGAACCACGTGCCGTGCACGCCGGAACCACCTACCGGACAGACCGGAATCACCTTTCGGGCATGCCGGAACCACAAGTCAGATGAGCCAGAAACACGTGCGGGAGACGCCGGAGGAACCTGCCGAGCACGTCGCAACCACCTGCTCAACTCGCCTGAACCACCTGCCGGACATGCCGAAATCACCTGCCGACTATGCCAGAACCACTTGGCGAACACTCCGGAATCACTTGCCGGGCATGCAGGAACCACCTCTCAGACATGCCAGAACCCCGTGCCAATGACTCCGGAAGCACCAGCCGAGCACGCCGGAACCACCTGCTCAACTCGCCTGAACCACCTGCCGGACACGCCAAAATCACCTGCCCGCTACACCAGCACCACTTCGGGGACAAGCCGGAATCACGTGAGGGGCATGCCGGCACAGCCTCTAAGACTGAACCTCGTGCCGGACACCACAGAACCACCTGCCGGACAGACCGGAACCACCTGCCGGACACGCCGGAACCACCGGCTCGACCCGCCGGAACGACCGCTGGACATGCAAAATCACCAGCCGGCTACGCCGGAAACACTTGGCGAACACTCCGGAATCACCTGCCGGGCATGCCGGAACCACCTCTCAGATATGCCAGAACCACGTGCCAATGACCCCGGAAGCACCTGCCGAGCACGCCGGAACCACCTGCTCGACTCGCCAGAACCACCTGCCGGACACGCTAAAATCACCTGCCGGCTACGCCACAACCAGTTGGGGAACACTTCGGAATCACCTGCCGTGCTTGCTGGAACCACCTGCCCGTCATGCCAAAATCACCTGCCAACTACGCCAGTACCACTTGGCGGACACTGTGGAAACACCTGTCGGGCCGGCCGGAACCACATCTCACACGTGCCAGAACCATGTGCATGAGATGCTGGAACCACACCCCGAACAGACGGAAAACACCTGCCAGACCCGTCTGAACAACCTGCCGAGCACGCCGGAGCCACCTGCTCGACTCGCCGGAACCACCTACCTGACATGCCCAAATCACCAGCCGGGTATGCCAGAACCACTTGGCGGACACTCCGGAATCATCTGCCGGACATGCCGGAACCAGCTCTCAGACACACCAGAACCACGTGCCGGAGACGCTGGAAGCACCTGCCGAGCATGCCGGAGCCACCTGCTCGACTCGCCAGAAACACCTGCCGGACACGCCAAAATCACCTGCCGGGTACGCCAGGACCACCTGGCGGACACTCCGAAATCACCTGTCGCGCATGCCGGAACCACCTCTCAGACGTGCCGGAAGCACGTGCCGGACACGCCGGAATCACCTACCGGACAGACCAGAACCACCTGCCGAGCACGCCGGAGCCACCTGTTCGACTCGCTGGAACCACCTGCCGGACAGGCCAAAATCAACTGCTGGCTATGCCAGAACCACATGGGGGACGGTCCGGAATCACCTGCCAGCCATGACGGAACCACCTCTCAGACGTACCAGAACCACCTGCCGGAGAAGCTGGAAACACGTCCCGGACAGTCTGGAACCACCTGCCGGCCAAGCCTGAACCACCTGACAAGCACAACGGAACAACCTGCCAGACACGCCAAAATCACCTGCGTGTTATGCCAGAACCACTTGGAGGACTCTCTGGGATGACCTGCCGGGCATGCCGGAACCACCTCTCAGACGTGCCAGAACCATGTGGCGGACAGTCCGGAATCACCTGTTGGGCATGCGCAACCACCTCTGAGACGTACCAGAACCACATGCCGTGCAGGCTGGAACCACCTACCGGACAGACCGGAATTACTTTTCGGGCATGCCGGAACCACCTGTCAGATGTGCCAGAAACACGTGCCGGAGACGCCGGAAGCACCTGCCAAGCACGTTGGAACCACCTGCTCAACTCGCCTGAACCACCTGCCGGACATGCCAAAATCACCTGCCGACTATGCCAGAACCACTTGGCGAACACTCCGGAATCACTTGCCGGGCATGCAGGAACCACCTCTCAGACATGCCAGAACCCCGTGCCAATGACCACGGAAGCACCAGGCGAGCACGCCGGAACCACGTGCTCGACTCGCCAGAACCACCTGCCGATCACGCAAAAATCGCCTGCCGGCTACGCCACAACCAGTTGGTGAACACTTTGGAATCACCTGCCAGGCTTGCTGGAACCACCTGCCAGTCATGCCAAAATCACCTGCCAACTACGCCAGAACCGCTTGGCGGACACTGCGGAAACACCTGTCGGGCCGGCTGGAACCACATCTCAGACGTGCCAGAAACGTGTTCATGAGATGCTGGAACCACACCCCGAACAGACGGATACCACCTGCCAGAACCGCCTGAACCACCTGCTGAGCACGCCGGAACCAACTGCTCGACTCACCGGTACCACCTCCCTGACACGCCAAAATCACCTGCTGGGTATGCCAGAACCACTTGGCGGACACTCCGGAATCATCTGCCGGACATGCCGGAACCAGCTCTCAGACACACCAGAACCAATGCCGGAGACGCCGGAAGCACCTGCCGAGCATGTCGGAGCCACCTGCTCGACTCGCCAGAAACACCTGCCGGACACGCCAAAATCACCTGCCGGCTACGCCACAACCAGTTGGGGAACACTTTGGAATCACCTGCCGGGCTTGCTGGAACCACCTGCCGGTCATGCCAAAATCACCTGCCAACTACGCCAGTACCACTTGGCGGACACTGTGGAAACACCTGTCGGGCCGGCCAGACCACATCTAAAGGCGTGCCAGAACCATGTGCATGAGATGCTGGAACCACAGCCCGAACAGACGGAAAACACCTGCCAGACCCGTCTGAACAACGTGCCGAGCACGCCGGAGCCACCTGCTCGACTCGCCGGAACCATCTACCTGACATGCCCAAATCACCAGCCGGGTATGCCAGAACCACTTGGCGGACACTCCGGAATCATCTGCCGGACATGCCGGAACCAGCTCTCAGACACACCAGAACCACGTGCCGGAGACGCCGGAAACACCTGCCGAGCATGCCGCAGCCACCTGCTCGACTCGCCAGAAACACCTGCCGGACACGCCAAAATCACCTGCCGGCTACGCCAGAACCACCTGGCGGACACTCCGAAATCACCTGTCGCGCATGCCGGAACCACCTCTCAGACGTGCCGGAAGCACGTGCCGGACACGCCGGAATCACCTACCGGACAGACCGGAACCACCTGCCGAGCACGCCGGAGCCACCTGTTCGACTCGCTGGAACCACCTGCCGGACAGGCCAATATCAACTGCTGGCTATGCCAGAACCACGTGGGGGACGGTCCGGAATCACCCGCCAGCCATGGCGGAACCACCTCTCAGACGTACCAGAACCACCTGCCGGAGAAGCTGGAAACACGTCCTGGACAGACTGGAACCACGTGACGGCCATGCCTGAACCACCTGCCGAGCACGGCGGAACCACCTGCCGGACACGCCAAAATCACCTGCGGGCTACGCCAGAACCACTTGGACGACTCTCCGAAATGACCTGCCGGGCATGTTGGAACCACCTCTCAGACGTGCCAGAAGCACGTGGCGGACAGTCCGGAATCACCTGTTGGGCATACGCAACCACCTCTGACACGTACCAGAACCACGTGCCGTGCACGCCGGAACCACCTACCGGACAGACCGGAATCAACTTTTGGGCATGCCGGAACCACCAGTCAGATGTGCCAGAAACACGTGCCGGAGACGCCGGAAGCACCTGCCGAGCACGTCGCAACCACCTGCTCAACTCGCCTGAACCACCTGCCGGACACGCCAAAATCACCTGCCCGCTACACCAGCACCACTTCGGGGACAAGCCGGAATCACGTGAGGGGCATGCCGGCACAGCCTCTCAGACTGAACCTCGTGCCGGACACCACAGAACCACCTGCCGGACAGACCGGAACCACCTGCCGGACACGCCGGAACCACCGGCTCGACCCGCCGGAACGACCGCTGGACATGCAAAATCACCTGCCGGCTACGCCGCAAACACTTGGCGAACACTCCGGAATCACCTGCCGGGCATGCCGGAACCACCTCTCAGATATGCCGGAACCCTGTGCCAATGACCCCGGAAGCACCTGCCGAGCACCCCGGAACCACCTGCTCGACTCGTCAGAACCACCTGCCGGACACGCAGAAATCACCTGCCGGCTACGCCACAACCAGTTGGGGAACACTTCGGAATCACCTGCCGGGCTTGCTGGAACCACCTGCCGGTCATGCCAAAATCACCTGCCAACTACGCCAGTACCACTTGGCGGACACTGTGGAAACACCTGTCGGGCCGGCCGGAACCACATCTCAGACGTGCCAGAACCATGTGCATGAGATGCTGGAACCACACCCCGAACAGACGGAAAACACCTGCCAGACCCGTCAGAACAACCTGCCAAGCACGCCGGAGCCACCTGCTCGACTCGCCGGAACCACCTACCTGACATGCCCAAATCACCAGCCGGGTATGCCAGAACCACTTGGCGGACACTCCGGAATCATCTGCCGGACATGCCGGAACCAGCTCTCAGACACACCAGAACCACGTGCCGGAGACGCCGGAAGCACCTGCCGAGCATGCCGCAGCCACCTGCTCGACTCGCCAGAAACACCTGCCGGACACGCCAAAATCACCTGCCGGCTACGCCAGAACCACCTGGCGGACACTCCGAAATCACCTGTCGCGCATGCCGGAACCACCTCTCAGACGTGCCGGAAGCACGTGCCGGACACGCCAGAATCACCTACCGGACAGACCAGAACCACCTGCCGAGCACGCCGGAGCCACCTGTTCGACTCGCTGGAACCACCTGCCGGACAGGCCAATATCAACTGCTGGCTATGCCAGAACCACGTGGGGAACGGTCCGGAATCACCCGCCAGCCATGGCGGAACCACCTCTCAGACGTACCAGAACCACCTGCCGGAGAAGCTGGAAACACGTCCTGGACAGACTGGAACCACGTGACGGCCATGCCTGAACCACCTGCCGAGCACGGCGGAACCACCTGCCGGACACACCAAAATCACCTGCGGGCTACGCCAGAACCACTTGGACGACTCTCCGAAATGACCTGCCGGGCATGTTGGAACCACCTCTCAGACGTGCCAGAACCATGTGGCGGACAGTCCGGAATCACCTGTTGGGCATGCGCAACCACCTCTGAGACGTACCAGAACCACATGCCGTGCAGGCTGGAAACAGG